>NC_057707.1:2526518-2576326 GCF_014466175.1 Vespula pensylvanica | reverse complement strand
GTGTGTGTGTATGTATATATATATATATATATATATATATATATATATATATATGTAAATCCTATACAAATGTCCAACCTACTCTCTTCGACATTTCAAATACTTATTTTTATCTCAACAACATATGACATCATACTTCTCATTAACACACCTAACTCATATTTTGCGGAAATTGATGGTCAGGATTACCAACCATATAAGGATAATTAAGAGATCAAAATGGTTGCTTTGCTTTGTTTTTTTTTTTTTTTATTATTATTATTATTACTTACCACAATGTCCTTGCGTATATCCGTGATAAACTCGCTGATGACATGTTCCTCGTGGATATCTCGAACGTCAGACTTGAACATAGTGACATCGGTGACGTCAGTGATGTTTTTAATATCCTTTAAATCTGATTTGAACGTGGTAATATCAGTGACGTCGGTAATGTCCTGGACATTTCTAACATCCTCCATAAAAGTCGAAAACGTTGTTCTTTCGATCGATTTATCGATCATTTCTTGATCAACAGATGCTCGTGAAATTGGCTTGACATCTACAGGCTTTTTTTGATCGGGAGAAGAGAATAAAGATTTTTCAATCTCTGTTGGCTTCTTTTTAGACTCCTGAGGTTTTTCATAAACAAACGAACCATCCCAGGTTGAAGCACCAGGCTTTGAAGGTCGAATCGTTCTATCTATTGATTTCTTTTCTGGACTTTTAGCTCTTTTATCTGTATCTTCAAATCCTTTAGATTCTTTGATTAATCTTTTTTCATCAGAAATATCTTGAACTGTCTTCGAGGAATCGATAGAATCGATGATCTCACTCGTAGTAGTTCTAACTTTTGTTGAACTGGTTAAATCTTCGGAAATATCTTTCAAAGTAACCGAAGTTCTCGAGTCTGAACTTGATATATTTTTATCGTGAACAAAAGAATCATCGCAGGTTGAGATACCAGGTTTCAAAGGTCGAGTCGATCTATCGATCGGACTCTGAGGTCCATTAAGTTCCTTCAGATGTTTCTTATCACTGGTAATATCTTCAATAGTTTTCGATGAGTTAACAATTTCACTCGTTGATGTTCTTACTTCGGTGGAGCTAACAAAGTCTTTACTATCCTTCATGATCATCGAACTTGACGTTTTCCTATCATCCAATTTTTCATAAACGAACGAACCATCCCATGTTGACGAGCCTGGCTTGCTAGGTCGATATGTTCTATCTTGAACATGCAATGATTCCTTCGATTTCTCAGTAGTATGTCTTATTCCAGTGTCGGGAGTTTCAGGTCGATCTTCGAACGTAATAGTTCGTTGACTCGACGTCACCGGTTGTTGTCCATCTCGTTGAACGACCGTTTCAACGGAAGTAGTAGAGAAATCAAGGTTGGACGAGTCGCTGTAGTAACTGTCATGACTTTTCGTCTTAACTAGCGTGTCGCTAAATGTCTCCGATGTTCTTCTATCGTGAATATCGAGAGTAACGTCGCTCACGTGTTTCCTAGGCCTGTCCTCCAATGAAATACTAACATTAGTTTCCCCTCGTTTCGATAAATCACTGACCTTCTGCTTCTGTTCGCTTCTACTAGATGATCTTTTTACGTCCTCGGGTTTCTCGAAAACAAATGTACCGTCCCAACTGGATGAACCGGGCTTACCAATTAACCTTTGAGGACTCTGATGAACAATAGTTTCCAATGATGAACTGTCCTTAATATCGGTGAAACTCTGTTGACTCGAGGAATGTTCGACTATGTAAGATGTCGTTGAAATGTCAGCTTCGTTTATCGAATGATCCTCACTTACGTCACGAATCACAAACGTCTCGTCAGCTGGTCTTCGTCGAGGATCCAACTTCGGTGATCTTTCGTAAACGAAACTACCGTCCCAGGTCGATTCGCCAGGCTTGTAACTTCGATCCTTTTTAATCGACGACGATCTTGTAACACCTACATTCTCAACGTCTTCCTCGTGAATCGTTTCCGATACCGAACTTACCAATTCGATGTTTTTGGCGTCGCTCGAACTCGCGTATTCGACCACGTAAGAAGTCGACACGAATTCGGACATGTTCGATAGACTCTGTTGCTCATCAGATACATCTTGAACGTCAATTACGTCTCGTAATTTGTCGTTTCTTCTAACAACGGTTTTATCGATACCTCGTTTGTTATCTAATTGAACATTTTTATCGGTATCACTGGTTTTCGATAAGAGCTTCGACTGATCCGTATAAATTTGACTTTCCTTCGAACTACTCGTTTTCTCTTCCGAGATAAATCTCGATGTATCGGTCGAACCTTCACGAACATGTACGACGTTAGACGATTCTTTTTCATACGTACCATCTAAACTTTTTTCTTTGTAATCACTTCTTTGCGTCGATTCGATTATATCGTCCTGATTGTTATGCCTAAAAACACTGCTGTCCGACATATTACCTCTTCTTTTCGTATCGCTAGGTTTCTCATAAACGAAACTACCATCCCAAGCAGAATCACCAAGTTTCTTACGACGAACATCGGCAGTACCGATTAATAATTTCGAACTGTCCTTCGACGTATGCTCAATTATCGAGGACATCTCTCTCATGGTATTCGAACTTTGCTCGTTGGTGATTTCAATGCCTGTCCCGACATCTCTTTCGTCAATCGTTCCACTGTCCAACACGTTGGCAATCATTATATTTTCATTTTTTCTGACGTTATACGGTTTGCTACGTTCCTGCACAAATGTACCGTCCCAAACGTTAGACTGTCCCGATTTATTCGAGGTATCAAGGACGGTACTTTCACCTGCCTCCCTGACATCATCGGTAAATTTAACAACACGTGCCCGTTGTTGTTCGCCCGGTAAAAATTTCGTTTCGTTTTCGACGCTTCGACTCTTAGACGACAGTATTTTCCCGTTATCGTCGATCATCTCGGCCGATTCTTTGATCGTTTTGACATTGCTGATGGTATCTCCGTTCTTCGTTATTTCTTCTTTCGATTCTTGGCTAGCTTGTCTGGTTTCTATCGAACTTGACGAGGACACTTGGATATCACCGTGATGATCCATCGTCTCGTGTATCTCGCTAGTCGAGGAGGACAACATTTCGGATCTTTGATCTTGTACAAACGTCTTCCCATGTTGTTTAGTCGTACTCTTTTCTGCGTTAATAAAATCCTCACAACTTTTCCCGGTTCTTTCGGTCAAACTTTTCGTTGCCGATTTCGGTGACGTTGTCTCGATCACACGTATGACGTTACCTTTAGAATCCATGATAACCTCGCGACTCGTATTGCTACTTTCAACGATGCTACTCCTGGATTCGCTCTCTACAATTGTTTTTTTTGCTTCTTCGAGAACGCTACTGGAAGACAATACCACTGTCTCAACAACACTCGTAGATGCCTGTATCTCTCCTGTATTATTTCGACTGGATGACGTTATCGTCCTTTCGCCGCCATCTTTTGTCCCACGGACGGTCCCCGTTGAATCTTTCTTACGATGTATAGTCATCCTTACCACTTGGATTTATACGTAATTATGCAAGATCTAATTAGATCTATCGCGATCTTCTATCCTTCGGATATTATGGAAAATAATTTCGAAAACAATTGAGATAATTATCTATAAATAGATCAGTTATCTCCACCTACGCCTCGCTAACTTCGTAAAGCTCGCTTTATATTTTTATTCCTGTCTCTTTTCTTCTCCCTCTCTCTTCTTATTTTTGTTTCTTTTTTTTCGATCAGCGAAAGACAATTACGTTACTTTTTATCACACTTGTTTTCACGTTTAATTTGCTTTTATCGCAATACGAATCGTTCAGTTTAATTACTCGAAAGAAACGCTATTGTCGATACCACGAGAATTACGTATAAAAAGACGAAAAAACAAAAAATAGATATAAAAAAGATCTTCTCTGACTTGTTTCTTTATTGTTATATCTCTGTCTCACTGTTTTCTTTCTTTCTTTTTCTCTAGTTGCTCCTCTTCTCTTCTCTTCTCTTCTCTACCGGTCTCTTCCTCTTGTTCTCCTTCCTCTCTTTTTCTCTCTCCCTCTCTTTGTTGCTTTCCAAGCTCCGTTCCGCAGGAAGAGGCGTGTGTTTCACTGATGTTCTCTGCTCGATATCGCACGTCGATGTGGCATTGCGGCCAACTCGCGGGCCCTAGTGACCAAACACGATGACTCTCTCCACCTCTCTATCTCATTCTCTCTCTCTCTCTCTTTCTGAACGAGGTCTCTCTTCTCTCTTCTCTCTTCTCTCTTCTCTCACTCTCTCTCTGTTCACTCTTCAGCTTATGGAGAACGCCGATTCCCTACCTTCGAGACTTTACTCGACCTCGGCGTGGGACGTTTCTGTTTCTCTCTCTTTCTCTCTCTCTCTCTCTCTTTCTCTCTCTCTCTCTCTCTCTCTTTCTCTCTCTCTATGTCTTTTTCACGCACTTGTACGTACGTAAACACGTATAAGTCTGTTTATACTGTATGCATAAGATCTTCTATCTTTCTTTCTATTTCTTTCTTTTTCTCTCTCTCTCTCTCTCTCTCTCTATCTCTCTATCTCCTTCTCGTAGTTGAACTAACTTCATTTCTTCTTCCTCTCTCTTTTTCTTTCTTTCTCTCTTTCTATCTTACGTTATGAATGTATTTGCTTACGTAGTAGGAATGATTAGGAGAAGTTATGTATATATTTCTCTCTCTCTCTCTCTCTCTCTCTCTCTCTCTCTCTCTCTCTCTCTCTCTCTCTCTCTCTCTCTGTTTCACGTATTTAGGATATGTATATATCTATATATGAATCTGTTTATATAAATTTTTTGTAACACGTATACGTATATATATATATATATGTCTTTAGATTTTCATTAGAAAGAAATTAGTAATAGATGAATTTATCTCTCTCTCTCTCTCTCTCTCTCTCTCTCTCTCTCTCTCTCTCTCTCTCTCTTTCTCTTCCTTTCTCTCATATATAAATATTTTGTTCATTCAGTGTCATTCATATATTCATTGTTCATTCGATTTCATGGACATTCGTTCATTGTTAGATATACCTGCACCTGTGTGTGTGTGTGTGTGTGTGTGTGTTTCTTCTTTTTTTCATAATATAAACACCTTCATACGAAAACACACACAAACACACGTATCGAGATATTAAAATTGTTTGTAAAACTTTTTTAAACAAATTTAGAAAATAATTTTCTATTTTTCCCACAGCGTGTGATATTTCTTAAAGTGATATTATAAGAACGACAGAAGAGGAGATTCATTTGTGAGGGAGTTAAGCTCGGAGGAACCGGTTCCTCGTGACTACGACGACGAAGACGACGACTACGACTACGACAACGATAACAACGACGACGACGACGACGACGACGACGATGTAAACCGAGCGATGACGTACACCATCACGAATCTTCTCATTCTCTCCCCCTTCTACCACTTCTTGTGGTATCCTCGTTCTCCATCTCTCGATGGAGTCGCCATCGTTTCTACGTTTTAGTCAGACTGCAAAGATGGAGAGAGGGAAAGAGGAAAGAAGAGATAGCGTGATTGAATTTTTTCGAAATTATTCGAAGATAATGAAATACTCTAGATAATAAATAAATAGGTCGCAGATTTTTTTTCAAATTTTGATCGATGACGATTCACTGACGTCAAAATTTCGTTTAAATGATCGTGAATCATTTTTCGTGACGTCAATCGAAAAAATATTTTCACGATCCTTTTGTCACGTTATATTTCTAATAAGTTTGGTTAATTAATTATGTTATTATCTGGATTTTTTTTTAAGTCAAGCAGCTTTTTTTTTTATCGCTACCATCCCGCTCCTCAACTTCACTCCAAAAGAAAAAATTTTTCTTCAGATTTTATCTACGATTTATCGAGTAATTGTTAAGATAATATAGATAACGAGAGAATCGAGATATTCTCGAATTTTGATCGATTACGATCTCACCGACGTTCAACATTACTGAAATAATTTTAACATTGGATTTATTATCTTTTATTATATTTATTACAGATTTTTATCTTGAACAACCTGTTTTTATCTTCGAAAAAGTATGTCTTTAGATTTTGTTCATAATGTAAAGAATTATTTATTATCAGACAAGTTGTTTATTGCGATAATTAAAAATAATAGATGATCTATGATGGATTATATTCGATTTGTATATATCTATATTATTGATTAATCTTAAATATTTGTATTTAATTTCAAAGAATATTTCTTTATTTAAAGAAAAGAAAAGAAAACGTTCATATAATTCTTCACACATACTTTTCACAAATGTATGTATATATATATATATTTCTGATTTTAAACAAAAGGAGTACTTTTATCGTTCACATAAATTTTTCATCATGAGTCACGTGTTGCCAACGAATCGAATTAATTTGCAAATACTCGATTGAATAATAAATAAAACATCAGACACATTTATTGCCGTGAGGTTTGATAGTCGCAAACACATATACAGGGATACATTTTTATTTTTTTCTTATTTTCTTATTTTATATATGTATACAAAATCTATTATTAATAAAAATAATAAAAGAAATAAATGTATATACATATAGATAAATATGGAATAAGAGAGATTTCTTTCTAAAGATATATATATCTCGAATAAATAACATTTAATCTCATAATAAAAATTATTATTATTATTATTATTATTATTATTATTATTATTATTATTATTATTATTGCCTAATTATTATTCTCACAAGAAATTTAAAAAAACAAGAAAATAAAACAAAAAAGTGCACCAACATTCATCCTTCCTCGCCCAAATAAAAAACAGAAGACATAAAATTAAGTAAAAAGCCGTCATTTGAATGAATAAATCCGAACTAATAATAAGAGTTCATTTTCGTGGGCGTCTGTATGGTTCGTGTAGCAAATTGATTATAATGAAAAGTTAATGACGTAGCCGAACGCATTATCGAAGCATTAAAAACGTAACAACGCGTTTGAATCATCAAAGTGAACAAGAGAAAGACAGAGAGAGAGGAAAAGAGGGAGAAGGAGAGAGAGAGAAAATGGTATGCTATAAACATGTCCTTGATGAAGAAATCAACTTCATGATATAACGTAACGCAGAAATGTGTGGAATATTTGAAACCTTTTCTAATATATAAATATAATATTTATTTAATAATAAATAAAATAAAAATTACAAATAATCATGGCAGCCATATAATAATCTAATAAATGAAACGATTTACAGCCGACATTTGTACATTTTTCTTATTTTAAAGTGATTTCTTTTTCCGGTCAGGGTCACGTCAAGGTCAATGCAAATGGTACGTCCTGAATTGGCCTCTTTTATGAGCTGTCATATTATCGTAAAAAGAATACAGGGTTCTGCTTGAAAAAAAAAAGAAAGAAAAATTGTAATAATTCTATATCGTTTCTATTTCCAATGTTAAACCATGCAACAAATACTTCAATACATATTTCATCGTAAACAACAGATATAATTTGAGAGATATTATTTTTTGTTAAATGATCTGAAATCACTTTATTAAAAAAAAAAAAAAAAAAAAAAAAAAAAAATAAAGAAAAAATAGAGAGAAAAATCTTAGACATTAGGCATTAAGGAAACGATAGTTATTAAGATAATTAAGTGCACGCATACGAACACATGCACACAGACACACGCATGAATACATATATATATATATATATATATATACAGGTATATTTATTTGATATTTCGTAATTATTTGAATAAATTGAAGATAAGAGGACTAAATTAAGACGTTCGCGATAGATCGAATTAACGAGTTCGAATTTACTTTCTCATCCGAGAGAACTTCTTAAATACACGTCTGCAAGATGCTACTCGAAAGAACACTCGTTCCCTCTCAGCTATATAAGCGAGTAGCCACTCGAACGAACTAGATGGAACTACGAAGGAAACGGTAATGGAATAACAACGACGATACTGGGTCAAACCAAGAACCAGACACAACTCAAATATAACGTAAGAGAAGAACACGCGACAGCACATAGTAAATTCAATCGATTGAGAGAGAGAGGAAGAGAGAGAGAGAGAGAGAGAGAGAGAGAGAGAGAGAGAGAGAGAGAGAGATGACATCGAGACGAGCAATACATACCACTTGATCAACTTTGAAGAAGATGAAATATAAAAAAGATTGACGGTCTTATCTTCACGAGTGCGTTGATGTAAAGTCTAAAGTTTATTTCTTGGAAATCTTTACTTATTTTAGAGAGAAAATATAAAAAGAAAAAGAGATAGATAGATAGAGAGAGAGAGAGAGAGAGAGAGAGAGAGAGAGAGAGAGAGAGAGAGAGGAAGATGGTGATTTTTTTTTTTTTGGAAAGATTTCTTTTTTTCAGATGAAAGAATTTTTTATGAAAGAGAAAAATGATTGATGTATATTATTTATTGATTATCCATCATATTTGCCAATAATTATTTTCAATCTAATATATATACTTGTATTCCTCTTTTTTAATAATTTTCAAACGAATATTATTTTCGGATGAAATTTCGTTTTCTAGGAAATTAATTACAGATAAAACTTTAATTTCGACGAATTATAATTCCCAGATGAAACTTAATTATTTGAAGATAATTTCCAAACGAAACAATATTTTTCTAAAGCCACTTTCAAACAAAACTTTATCCGCCACAAATTATTTCCAGAGAGAACTTCGTTTTCCGCAAATTAATGTCATATAAAACTTTACTTTCTGAGAATTATGTATCATCAAGATGAAGCGCAATTTAACGAAAATAATTTTCAAACGAAGCTTTGTGCTTCTCTCAAAATAATATTAAAAGGAGAAAAAGGAATAGAAGAAAAAGGGAGAAAAGAAAAAACGTGACACGGCTGGTGTCACGGACCTAATAAAGATACAGACCTAATAAATATCCACGAGAGTATCGTTGAATCATACGTCGGACATCTTCGAAAAATAAAAAACAAACAAAAAAAAAAAAAGAAAAAGAACAAATCATTTCACCGTTCATCCCAAAGTAGCTCTTCCCCTTAAAGGGAGCGAAAGTATAAGTAACCACCACGCCTTCGTAAGTTCGGTAAAAAAGAATCGTCTGTTAAACGAGACAGCGTGGGTAGAGAAAGATATAAAATAAAAGGGAGAAAGAGAGAGAGAAAGATTATATATATATATATATATATATATATATATATATATATATATATATATATGTATGTATGTATATATAAAAGAGACAGAAAGTTTCAAGAAATAAACGACGTGTTGCTTTGCACGACTTCGATGAACCGTATATGGCGAATGACACGAAAACTGTAGGCGAACCGGCAACCGATCGGCTGCGTCATCCATGGCGAAAGAAGAACGAATCTACTCAACAGCAGACAGACTTATGTATGTACATATATGTATACATGAACTCACGAGAATGAAATTAACCAGACAGTTTTGTGTGTACACTTTCCTACTATACTTTCTGTGTCATACGCTTAATAAGGACTACGTTCATGAAATCCATTTTTATTTTCTTCTTTTTTTCTTCTTTTTTCTTTTTTCAATGTAATTTCTTATCAATCTTTTCACACGAAATAATTCAATATTTATTTAATTAATATATCGATTTCAAAGGATTAATAAATATTAGTTTTAATAGAAATTAGATCGTCTTATTAGATTAACTGTGTTAATATTATATTAACAGTATACGCTCGAACTTTTCGATAAGATTCAAAAAAAAAAAAAAAATAAATAAAGAAGAAAAGAAGAGAAAATGAAAACATAAAGAATACTCAATTTCTTTCGAAATAATAATTATTCGCATGAACATTCTAAATAAGTCAATCAGATTCAACTTTCTTTACCATAATCGTCTAATATATGATTCACTCTTCTATTCCTTCTTCTATAACTCTTCCAACACCCACACAAATAAACTTACACACACATACATAAGCTCATAGCAAAACTTATTAATCTATGATTTATCATTCAAGTTTTTCAATAAAGGTAAATCTTAGACATGAATCAAACTTAATCACGATTGACATTAAAGAAATATTGTACATCTCTGAAATCTCTAAAAAGATCTTTAAGAAATGATCTCTCTCTCTCTCTCTCTCTCTCTCTCTCTCTCTCTCTCTCTCTCTCTCTCTCTCTCTTTCTAAAAGATTTCTTACAATCAGACCTCTAAAAGATCCCTTAAATCTCTGAAAGAAACTCTGAAATATCTCTTCGATCTTTTTTCCAAATCGAGAGTGAAAACCAATTAATCCAATTCAAGAAGAAAAAAAAGAAATACATACACATACGCGCACACAAACGAAGGCCTTAATCAGACAGATTCTTTAGCAATTGTACGTGAGAAGGATTGAAAATGAATCTTTTACACTTGGGAATACAAATTTTTATGGATAATAAGGTTAAACATATGCGAAGGTAAAAATTGTTTTTGCTTTTCAGACTCTCCATCATTTATCTCTTTCTCTCTCTCTCTCTCTCTCTCTCTCTCTCTCTCTCTCTCTCTCTCTCTCTCTCTCTTATTCTCTTACTCTTTTCGATCGAAAGCTCGAGTAACTTAAAAGAGAGTGTGTAAGAGCGAGAGATAGAGATAGAGATAGAGATACAGATAGAGAGAGAGAGAGAGAGAGAGTAAGAGTAAGAGAAGCTGAGGCTATCTTCGTAATGGATCGCACTATAATGAAGTACGGTACGACGCGCTCTCTTATTAATTAACGTTAAAAGGGAAACTTTTGTAATTGCGCTTCCGAGACGAAGCGACGTACCCTGACCTCTTCGTCGTCGTCGTCGTCGTCGTCGTGGTGTTACATCGACGTTAAGAAGACCCTGAAATATCGAAGCTTTCTCTTCGGAACTACTATACCTCACTTTCCTGTAATTAAAATGTCTCTTTTACCCATATAGATATACATATACATATGTGTGTGTATGTGTGTATGTGTGTATGTGTGTGTATATATGTACATATATATATATATATATATAAATGTATGTATGTAAAAATACTATGAGATACATAGATACATATAAGATTCATATATCCGTTGTTATAAATTTACGCATATCTATAACCGAGCAACGTCATGTCGATCGATAAAGTCAAGCAATGTAAGGTCGTTCTAAGAATCTCTTTTTCTTTTTATTTTACATATCCCGAAGGAAAAATTTATCATATATAAATATAGCCATTCCGTATACTAATGAATCGTATTTATCTCATATTTGAATGAATCATTTTTATTGATAAAAAAGAATTGATAAATAAGAATTGAGAAAAAGAATTGAGAAATTGATAAAAAAGGAAATTAGGAATTTAAAGAGATAAAAGAACCAAATTTGTTTGTTTTGTATTTTGGGATAAGATTGTAGATTCATTATTAACATTTTATATATTTATATATGTCTGTGTGCGTGTGTTTTGAAAATCGTGATTTAGTAAGTATTAGAAAATATATCATTCAAGTTCTAAAATATAATACCTATATGTATATACTTTTCTATTTTTTACTCGTACGATCGATCAGCTGATTTTTGTTTACAAAATTCATATTTTGAAATTAAAACATTTTAAATGTCAATCTTCACTCCATTGAATATTACTTATTCATTAATATAAATAGATAAAAATTAGAACATATAGATTTTGTATCTTGAAAGATATTACTACTGTCAAGAAAAGAATTTTGTGTTAAATGCTTTGTTAAAGGAAAGAACTGGCTTGGTATAAAACCGGTATGCTTTGGTACCCAAAAGAAATCTCTTTTGGTTGACCTACTTTCGAAGATCACAATATGTTCAAAGAGAGGAATGCGAATAATCTCTGAGAAAAGATAAATTATTGGAAAAGAGACTTTAATCTAATACTAATTAGATTCATTCGAAATCTTGAAATTTCTTTTCAATCTGTTGTATAGTCCGATATTACATTAACGAAATTATTTTTATCATTATAGAAATTATATCTATAAATAATTATATATATATATATATATAATATAGAATTGTATAATATAAAATAATTAATAGATATATTATACAATACATAAAATAATGTTGAAGAAAGAAAAGATAAACAATAATTTTAATTTTCTATAACAAATTTTCTCGACTTATCAAACATGATTGATATAATTGGAAATAAATCGTTTCTTAGAAATTTCTTAGGAAAAAATCTTTCATTTGTTATATTAATCAAACATATTAATCAAACATGATAATTAGTCGGCTTAGATATCATGAGAAACGATCATGACCTATCGTTCGAATATTAATCAGAAACATCGATCGAATTTCACGAATGTCGACGTTGACCTGAGAATTCTGTGTCGGTTCATGACAGCCGATACAGAGAAATGCAATTTGGTGAACACGCGACCCCATAAGGCGAATCCTGTGACACGGAAAATTGACACGATTATCGATAACCCTCTGCACATGGAAAAGAGGAGATATATATATATATATCTGTCTATATATATATATATATACACACACACACATATAAAAGCCGCAGGCATTCAATACCCAGAACGAATATGCATGCATTCCATATATGTATACTCCGATTGAACGAACATAAATATACAATTATGTACACATATACGTAAATATATACATACATATTACTTCATTTAAAGTAAGCAAAATGTCATTCAGTAAATGCATCTTCTCGATGTATCAATTTTTTAAATAAAAGAAAAAAAAGAAAATACATCAAAATTGATATTTCGATTGGATATATACATGCATACATAGATATTACTTTAGGAACGTAACCAAAATATCATTCAGTGAATGAACGTTTTTGGCTTTATGAATTTTTTAATAAAAAAGAAAAATAAATAAATAAAAATTAGTTCTTTTTTTTTTTAGTCCTTTCAAATATATTTTAATATATATTTTGAAAGTTTTTGTTTCAATTTTTATAAGATTATATCTATTTTTTATTCTTTGTATATCTATTTTATATACTTAGTTAGTTTATACATATATATTCTTTTTCTTCCTTTTTTTTTATATAAAGCCACTAATAGATAGGATATGTACTATCAAAGATGGTTACTAACTGCAGTATCGACGAAACAACGAAGCCCTATTTAGTAAAATATAACATTCTAATTCGCATAGTTTCGAACTTGATACTAGTGCAATCATCCTTATCCTTGATTCTAATCATTAACGTATCTATTACTTTATAACGAATTTTCTTTTTCTTTTTTATTTTTCTTACATTTATATATTTAAATCTAAAGAAAAATTGTATTCAATTGTTAAGAAAATACAAAATTTCGATTATTTTTATTCTTAATTATTTATAATCTCATTTATTCATATTTATATATCATATCTCTCTCTCTCTCTCTCTCTCTCTCTCTCTCTTTTTCTTCTATACTTATTTAATAAAAAATAATCAAGAAAATATATATATATATATATTAAATCAATCAAAAAAATTCTGAGTAATTTTATGCGTCTGATTTTGTTAAAAAAGAAAGACAATAAATTTAAAGTAGAAGAAAAAAAAATTTATTCGATAATATTGATATATGTCGAATGATGGAGAACATACACTTTGCAATATTTTTCTGTTTATCTTCGATCGTTCTAGGTACATCTAAGCGACTTAACGAAATATCCGACGACTAGCTACGAAGAACACGCACGTTGTTCAAGTATATGCGTTTCGTGAGAGAATTTCATTATGTCTACAGCCCCTGAATAAAAGCAAACCTTGCAACAACGCCGATAAACGTGTTGCCGTTTTATCGGGGCTATGAAAACCGGAACTTATAACTCGCATACGAAAATCTTATTCTTCTTAAAAAAAGAAGAAAAAAAGAAAACAAAAAAAAAAGAAAAAACAGAATAAATATTACAATCAAACCAATATATAAATAAATATCAATTAATTAATTAAGAAATTTATCAAAAAGAGAAAGAAAAAAAAAATTCATCGTTCATTCCGATCGATTCGATAATCTCAAATTTTCGCGGTTTACTTCGAGACCAACAACGTTAATCGTTGAAGAACAAAAATAATTGGAATTATCGATCGATATTAATGATCGATATTACATTGAATCGATGAAGAAAATTTATATCAAACGATACGATATCTTTATGCACACGCACAAATCTATTGAAAAAAAATATGATATTTTTTGTATTAGTATCATATAATTATTGTTTTTATTGAAATATCGAACGATAGTACACGCATAACCTATCGAGTAACACGAAACATACTTCACATATCGAACGATTTTATTCTTCGAACAAACAGATTCGTTCGTTTTTTCTTAGAAATTAGAAACAAAGAATCAGAAATAAAAAATCGCTAAATAACTCACCACTCACATATCTCCTCTCTCGATCGGTTTTTTCTTTTCACGAATATCGATCACCATAATAGCGATAAGAAAATGTCTCACTATAATGTTCCATCGAAATATTTTCTCACACTGTTACAAAATAATTCACGTAGGAGTTCGACCTTGGTATCTTCGAAGAAGAAGAATATGTAAAAAAATAAATAATTAATTGATCAATTAAATAAATAAATAAAATAAATAAATAAATAAGCATCACACGCGTACAGTCATACACATACACACATACACACACGCGCGGGCGCGTTTCGATTTATTTCGGGGATAACGGCTTAACGCCGCTCCACCAACGGCGATTTGCACGTCACAGGTGCATCGCGACGTCTGACGTTCCCGCCTCCATTGGCGTCGACTCTACGTCACCTTGACAACCGCGAATAACAAATCAGAAAACGCTTGCGCTTTAGCGCCCTCTTTAACGTCACATTTTACCGCGAATTTTCATTTCATTCTCGACAAATTCAATCGTTTTTGTTTCCTTATCTTTCTATTTTTTCATTCTTCGATCATCATTGTTTTATTAATCACTTGCTTGGTTTTTGTTTCTTTTTGTTTTTCTCATCGTGCGATCGAATTAAAAAAGTGAAGAAAGATCGATTCTTATTTCGCGCGGTTTTTTTTCAACTTCGTAATTCATTTTTCTTTTTTTTTTTTTTTTTATCGCTACCTGTACGTGCATAATCATATTATTTTTAGTTGGAATCAGTTTAAGAATTCTATCAATCTTTTTCTTTTTATATATACATATTTTTTAATTTAAATAATATTGTTTATAAGTTAATAAAATATGTATACTCTTGATAAACTCTTGATGGTAAAACAGTTTTGATATTAAAGTTCATCGTTATCATCGTAGAGGCGTTCAAGATCATGGTGACTAGCAAACATTGAAACTCATGATTCAGTGTGCGCAGATCACTTCTGTGGTCTGATTAACCATAGAATTTGTAAGGAATATCAAGATCGTAAGATTTTTTTCTTGAGATTAAAAAAAAAATTAGTTAAGACAAGATGCCAGAAAGTACGAAAGTCGAGGCTAAGCCATCTAAGGATCTTAAAAATGAGAAGGAGGATGAAAAGAGTGAATTAGTGAGTAAATGATATTAACGGAAAAGTAGTTTTCTATAACTATAGTTAATTGATGGCGATGTGATAAATTATATTTTTTTTCCTAGACCGAAGAGGATAAGCTCTTACAAGAGGAATTAACTTATTTGGTAGAAGTATTACAAGATCCCAGTCAAAAATTACATCAATTTGCGTTGGAATTATTAAGAACACAGATACGTGCATCTACAACGTCTATGACAAGCGTACCAAAGCCTCTTAAATTTATGAGACCTCATTACGATACCATGAAGAAAATTTATGATAAAATGGCTAATCCCAAATTAAAAGAATTATGTTCAGATATTATTTCCGTTTTGGCTATGACCATGGGAGAAGGAAGAGAATGTTTAAAATACAGACTCACGGGATCAGCTTTGTCTATAGGAGAATGGGGACACGAATATGTTAGACACTTGTCGGGCGAATTAGCCGGCGAATGGGATGAAATTGCTGGAGCTGATGCGGAAACTATGAGTGAAAAATTAATTGCTTTGGTACATGAAATTGTACCTTATAATATGGCACACAATGCGGAAACCGAAGCTTGCGATTTGCTAATGGAAATTGAAAGGCTGGATTTATTGGAGCAATATGTAGATGAAAGTGCATATCAAAGAGTTTGTCTTTACCTTACTAGTTGTATACCTTATGTCGCAGATCCTGAAAATAGTACTCTGCTTCAAACGGCTGCAAAATTGTATAGAAAATTTGGCCAATATCCTCAAGCAGTTAGGCTTGCAATGCAGCTTAATAATTTACCGCTTGTTGAAGACATTTTCACCAAATGTACAGATCTGTAAGTAGAAAAAAATATATTAAACAATGGCGAATATAAAGTATCTATTTCATATCGTATCTTACGTATCTTTTCAGATCTGTCCAAAGACAATTAGCTTTCATGTTGGGCCGCCAACAGATTTTCTTAGATCTTAATGAATCCACCGTAGAATACGACGACTTAGTAGAAATAATGTCCAATTCGCAATTGAATAATCACTTCCTTAACTTGGCACGTGAACTAGATATAACAGAACCCAAGACACCGGAGGACGTATACAAATCACATTTGGAAAATTGTCGGCCGCCATTCGGAGGTGGACAAGTAGATTCTGCAAGACAAAATCTAGCTGCAAGCTTTGTCAATGGTTTTGTAAATGCTGCATTTGGACAAGACAAATTATTAATCGAAGATGGAAATAAGTGGTTATACAAAAATAAAGAGCATGGAATGCTCAGCGCGACTGCGTCTCTGGGTTTGATTTTATTATGGGATGTTGATGGCGGATTAACGCCGATCGACAAATACCTTTACTCTTCGGAAGATTATATTAAATCTGGAGCACTTTTGGCCTGTGGTATCGTAAATTGTGGCGTAAGAAACGAATGTGATCCTGCTTTGGCTCTTCTTTCTGATTACGTTTTACACAGCAGTAACACGATGAGAATCGGTGCGATTGTAGGTCTTGGATTAGCTTATGCTGGTTCTAACAGGGAAACAGTATTATGTTTGCTTACACCTGTTCTCAGCGATCCAAAATCGAGTTGGGAAGTCATAGGCGTAGCTGGCCTTGCTTTAGGAATGGTTGCAGTTGGATCTTGTAACGCTTACGTTACAACTACGATAATGCATACGTTAATGGAAAAATCAGAAAGTGATCTTAAAGACACTTATGCACGTTTCTTACCTCTAGGATTAGGATTATGTTTCTTAGGGAAACAAGAAGCTGCGGAAACAATAATTGCAGCATTAGAGGTTGTACCGGAACCATTTAGATCGATGTCTACAACACTCGTTGAAGTATGTGCGTACGCAGGAACAGGAAATGTCCTAAAAATACAACATCTCCTACATATATGTTCCGAACATTATGAGCCAGCAAATGAGAAAGAAGATAAAAATGATCGCAAAGATAAGGATAAAAAGGAAGAAAAAAAAGAAGAAAAAGAAAAAGATCTTAGCTCCCGACAAGCAATTGCTGTTCTTGGAATCGCATTGATTGCAATGGGAGAAGAAATAGGAGCAGAAATGGCATATAGAACATTCGGCCACTTATTGAGATATTGTGAGCCGGTCATTCGAAGATCTGTACCACTTGCTTTAGGGCTTATATCTGTTTCTAATCCAAAATTAAATATATTAGATACGTTATCTAAATTTTCACACGACAGCGATCCAGAAGTAGCACACAATGCAATATTCGCAATGGGATTAGTTGGAGCTGGGACAAATAATGCAAGATTAGCAGCTATGTTGAGACAATTAGCATTGTTCCATTCGAAAGATCCAAATAATTTATTTATGGTCCGTATATCGCAAGGTTTAACGCATCTTGGAAAGGGGACTTTAACATTATCTCCATATCATAGCGATAGACAATTATTAAGTCCTGTTGCATTAGCAGGTCTCCTTGCTACGTTGATTGGTTTCCTTGATGTCAAAAACAGTGAGTTTTTCCATTGCTTATAGCAATATAGCATCAATTAAAATTAATATATTTTTTTTATTTTAATTACTTGTATATATTCATTGCAGTTATTCTTGGGAGATCGCATTATCTCTTATATACATTGGCAGCTGCAATGCAACCAAGGATGCTTGTTACATTTGATGAAGTTTTAAATCCTTTAGCTGTACCGGTACGAGTAGGACTCGCGGTCGATGTCGTAGGTCAAGCAGGTAAACCTAAAACAATAACCGGTTTTCAAACACATACGACTCCTGTACTATTAGCATATGGCGAAAGAGCTGAACTTGCTACTGAAGAATATATACCATTAACTCCTATTATGGAAGGATTTGTTATATTAAGAAAAAATCCAGATTTTGTACCCTAGATTTATTATTATATATTTCATCCTCCGAATGTACCTCTTATTGTATTTTTTTCTAAAACAAGATATTATAAGGAATAAAAGCAATGAAAATGTCATGTCATTTATGAATCCTTAAAATGTAAAAGCTGTAAAATTAAAAGATATAATTTAGATTATGTAAGAGATAGATTAGAGTGTTAGTTAAGATATATGGTGTCAGATGGCGCAACAGTTCTCAAAACAATAAAAGCTAATGATACATAACCTACAAATCGTTGCTTCTAAAAATTATTACCATTTTACCGATTATTATAATAGTGCGTTATATATTAATACTTTCTTTACGTCATTAAAATATTCACAATTATAATAGAAATAATTTTATTGATATATTTTTTATCGGACATGAAATATTCTTAATAAAGTAAGAAAAATTCTGACGTGCGATAGTCTGTCCGTTAACGTAACCTACCAAAGATTTATAAATATTTTGATTGTTTGATTACTAATAATTACATGTGAATAACATTCCTATTATTGTTATTTTATTTCCAACAATATGAGTAATAAAAAAGAAAAGGAAGAAGAGAAGCCAATAGTTGCTAAAACAGCTGTGGATTTGCAAAGATTAAAATTAATGAAGTTGATGAAAAATCCAGTAAGTATATAATTATATATAATAATATATATTTTTATGATTTCTAATAATTTATTTTTTTATTGGTAAGGATAAACCTATTGTATTACCAGAACGACCTAAACCTAAAAATACACCAACAGTACCAGAATTTGTTCGAAATGTAATGGGTAGTAGTGCTGGTGCCGGCAGCGGAGAATTTCATGTATACAGACATTTGCGTCGTAAAGAATATGCGAGACAAAAGTTTATCCAAGAGAAAGGTCATAAGGTAAATATTTCATTAATTATTATCAATTAGATTTGTTCATAATACTTATTCAGGATTTACTTTTTTTATCCTTTAAAAATTTTAATAATTTTTAATGTAAATTGTAGGAACTTTTGGACGCTCAATATCATGAGAAATTAGAACAAAATAGAAAACTGGCGGAGGAAGCAACTGCAAAGAAACGAGCCAAGAGATTAAAAAGGAAACAAAAGATGAAAGGGAAGAAAAAAATGAAAAGTACAAACGTTGAAAACAACAATAAAGAAAATAGCGATACTCTACACAGCGAGACAGAGGACAGTGATTCGGCAGAAGAAACTAATGAAACTGAAGTACAGTCTGATGTTAGTTGCGATAAAGAGACTATAAAAAACACAATTCATACAGAGACAGAACAATTAAAACAAGTAAAAAATAATAAAGATGAGTCTGATATTACATGTAAGGATGCTATAAATGATACAACTTCTACAGAAGTAGAACAAGATCAAAAAAATAATACAACTAATGTATCAAATGAATCCATGAAAAAAGAGACAAAGGAAGATAAATAAGATAAAAATATATATTATGTATTCAAATGATATAATATATATGAAACAAAGTAAAGCATAATAAGAAAGAAAAAGCATGCTCAAAATGTAGAATCTACATGAACTTCTTATTTCCAAGAAATTATTACTGAACGCCACTTTTCCCTTTTATATATATTAATACAAATAAATAATGCATTTTGTAGTGGTTTAGTTTGATTATAAATTAAATTACAGAACGAATGATCGTTTAATAGTATATTAATTATTAAATATAAATGCATCAATTCTTTCTATACTTTATAATCACATTATACTTAAACTATCTAAATTATCATAATGACTTGTTCTATCAAATAAATTTGCTAAGATATTAGCAATTCGTTGCTCTTGCGATGATTTGGCAGTTTTAACACATTTTTCTAAATGTGCTTTAGCTTCTATTAAATTTCCAACTTTTTCTGGCAATATGTTTTCCTAAAATTATAAATAAAAATATTGTATATTGTATATTGTATATACTGTGTATTATAACATGTCTGTAAATTATTATCACGTGTAAAATAAATATGTTACATTTTTTTATATACAATTACGATTGGTACAATTAATTTCTATACCTAGAAAAATATTAATTCTTACATTACCTGAAACTTTTTAATATAATTAGAAATATTTTCGATATGATCACCAATCTCTACCCAAACATTTTGTAATTCCGATACTTTCGTATGAGCTGCTAAATGACTGAGTGTAAGGCACAACTATAAGAATAGAAATAATTGATTTATGATAACATTGTTCGTATTAAATAAAAATAAAATATAATATCACGATCACCTGTTGGACAAGCGTATCACGATGAGAATATTCGACGTAACTTGGCACATGTTGACAATTTTCGAAAGCTAAAACTATACTTTTCCATAAAGTTGGAGTGTATTTACCATACGATTTACACGAATATAATGCCCATGCTGCATTTGTGCGAACCTTAAAATTAGGACTATGACATATTAAATTGCACAATGCTGGAAAGACTTGTTCCTGTAGAAATAAATGTTGATATAAAAAATTATATATCAGCATGATTGATGTAGTTTATTATTAATATTAAATTTATTATATACGTACTTGCCAAGATGATGGCAAAACATCATCCGGATTATGGGACAAAACTAATCCTAATGCTCTACAAGCATTCCATCTTACCTAAAAAATCATTCTTATATTGTATTTAAAATTCATGAAAGATCTTTTGAAATTTTCTTTCTAAAGAATTGTATACTTTATAAAAAGGAAGCTTTTTATATATTTACTTTCATATCATTTCCTAATACAGCACAATTAATTAAAGCATCCAATCCTGAAGACGTATCTTTCAATATTTCTCTATCTGGACATAAATACAATATACTTCCCAAAGCTCTAACAGCATTACACTTTACTTTATCATTATCTTTAGCAGCTCTAACACTTGTTTGATACAGTTTTGGTAATAAAATGTCGAACGGAATAGGCTCCATATCTTCATTACATCTTTAAAAAAAAGGTCATTAAATTATAAAACATCTTAATAATAATAATAATTAAGGTGAGGAGACTCACGTTCGCCTAGAAAGACAATCACATAAATTTGCTAATGCCCATGTTGCTTTTATGCGTACCCCAAGATTTTGATCATCTAAACCAAAGCAAACTATATCTGCTAAATCCATTAAAAAACCTGTGTCTTCTTCTAATGGAGGAAGTGTTATTAACATTCCTAATGCTCTTAAACCTGCTGCTCTTACAGCACTTTCATCATCGTGGATACTACCTATTAATATCGTTTTAAGTAACACATTTTGTTGACGCTAAAAAAATATTATAACATATAAGTATTAAATAAAAGTTTAGATAAAATTTTTAAATAAGTAGATATTATATACCGTTAACTGAGTGAACATATTTGAACTAATGGTGCCTAAACAATCACAAGCAGCCTCCCTTAATATAGTTTGTTCGTGTTGAGCGAGTAACGTCATAGGTTCGAATACAATATTCCAAAATAATAAAGAATTATGACTTGAATCAGTATTTGCTAGACAACCTGCTATTATCTCAAGTGCTCTACAAGAATGTAATATAATTTGTGTTTCAGAATCTGCTAATACAGAAATTAAAGTACTGGTAACTCTCTCCAAATAAGGAAATACAAGATCTCTAGTGTTAAATGCTAATGAGCCAATTAGTTTTAAAGATTGAAGTTGGACTGGAGTACTCGTACACTAAAATCACATAGATAATTATTTATCTAATACAACCACACAGAACAATATTAATTTTTTATATAATATTTTGTTTGTTATAGTACCTTGTTTGATACATTATTCAAGCATACTTGAAGTAAAGAACTGATGCCTTTGTCTTTAGAAAGATTATCTAGATTATCACTTTCAATTTTACTATCATTCAAATCTTCAATATCTATTTCTTCTTCTTGAGTTGTTATGTCATTGATCGAACTTGTATTTGCTTCTGGTGGGTCAGAGTTAACGTTCGATTGTTTCGCGAGAATCTCGAATATTTCTGGAGTAATAGGATCGTTCCAAACTAATCCTTCGAAAACTAAGAACGTCGCAACCTTTACAGTAGGATCTACAATTGAGTATTAATTAATAATTAAATATATATAAATTTAAATATAAAAATATATATATATTTAATACACATACCTTTGTGTTGTATATGTGATCTACAATTTCTAATTAATTTTGTTGCAAGTCCAGGTTTCAATTTAGCATATGGTGTACCTTGAATAAGTGCTGCTATGCATTTTAATAAATGAGTCAAAACAGCTGCATTCTTTTCAGTATTTAAAACTAAGGATAATGTAAAATGCAATTCTTTTACCATTAGATAAACTGTACCAAAGAAAGTTATAAACGATGTTGGCTGAACATCTTCAGCATGTATTAAAAAAGGTCTAGCACCAATTAATAATTCAGTAAGTGCACTTAAGACATTTTGTCGCACTTTTGTATTAGGTTCTTTTAAAATACTCCTAGCTAATACTCTAGCATCGTTTCGCGAACCAGTCGCAACTATTTGAGGCCAATAACCAAAAATTTCTCGAGCTTGAGTATTTTCTATGAGCGCTTGCAATAAATGTACAGCTTCGAGTCTAACTTTAGAATCCGCCAGAACAGAATCATTTGTTTCAGTATCTGATATTTCAGATTCGCTAGAGTATTTATAAATCCTTTTATTTTCTGGACTAATGATACGTTTATCTTCTGGCGTAGATTTTTTAGACATTTGCTTCTTGGATTTTGATTTGGGTACTTTCTGATTCTTGCATTTTGGTACAACATGTGGTCGTTCTGGAAGATTCATTGCTGCTGGACGGAGAAGTTGTGGTTGTATAGGTAAATAATCTTTAATTCCATAAAATAAGAAAGCCTGTACTACTCCTAAAATTTCACCTATGAGATCTGATGAAACTGGTATCAATTTATCTATTATTGCGGTACGTAAAATTCTTAAACATAAACATAGAATCTGAAAATAAAAATTCAGTATAAAAATCTGTATCTTTAAAAGAGTACTTCTAACATTTGTTACAATATCAATTACTTTACTATAATATTGTATATTATGATTTGAACATGGTAACAATGACACTGTATTCAAAACAACGTCCTTAATTATACATATATATTCTTGTGATATATATGTATTACTTTTCTTATTTATCAAAATTCCTTCTAAGCAACATATTGCTTGTAAATTTAAATCTGTCCATTCTTCATTTTGAGGTATTAAGTACTTATTCAATAAACCTTTATCTCCAAGTAAAGATTGAAGATACTAAAGAAAAAAGACATAAAAAAATATTACTGAAATATACTTACAAAGAAACAAATCATTTTTATAACAGTTCAAGAATACTAACTTGATTAATATTATCAAAATTGCCGGTAACTAAGACACTTTTTAAAGCAAGAAGAATAGAAATCCAAGCGAAAGGTTGAGAAAATTTTAAAACGTCTAAAATCCATCGTGTACAAGCAGCAAACGTTCTTCCTTGGAATACAAGATCGTTTTGTATTACATTAGCTAGGAATAGACAAGTATTTTTAACTAGAAGTGTTTCGGTAGGTGGTACAATAGCACAGAGTTGATTTATCAATAATAACACAGCCTATAAATAACAATGATAATAAATATAATCAACATAGAGTATTAGTTACATAATACGATAAATTTATATTCGATTAACTTACATCATTATTAGTTATACTAATGTGTCTGTAATCAATATCATTAAGATCATTGAGACATGAATTTATCAATCTTTTATCACTTAGTTTCGTATGTGTCAGTGATAATATTCTTTCAATCAAATTTACGAATTTGATATTCGCGCTTTCGATAGAACTACTCACGTGCATTGAAGCCATGTCTGCATGGCTATAATTTTAATTATTTACACAGCCATTTTTATAGGTTATATATCTTATGTACATTATTACAAATTTTTAACAGTAACGAACATAAAACTGCGCGTGATTACTATGACTGGCGCTGTTCTTCGAACGTCATTCCACGGATCTTCTCTCTTCATTGTATTCTGTGATCCACCTATGCAACTGCTGTAAACGTGCGTGTTATCTCCATTCATTTCTCTTTACTAAAAGCTAAGGTTGTTTTCAACATTTCTTTTATTACAAGCTCGATACGTCTTAAAGCCTTATTTTTTATAAATAAATTAGAGGTTAAGAAATAACCTTCCAAAGCTATGAGCAAAGGTTTATTGCACGATTTAAAATCGATAGATTCACAAACGATAATCTGCATAGTCGCCATCTGTTGGCAATAAAGGATACTATATAAAAAATATTGGATATTCTAGGAGAAGAAGCATCTCCCTTTCTGATACAATTGGATGCTCAAGCATATTAATCGCAAGAACTGACAAAATGAAGATGGCGGACGGACCTACAATCTTGAGAAGAAATAGACCCGGAACTAAAGCTAAGGTCGATATTATTATCAATTATTTTTAACATTATGTCGTCTATATTCGATACAAATACAACTTTGTCATTTGTTTGATCAGGATGAACGAACATTATTGATATACCGGCATCTCCTTTCTTAAGCATATTTCAAGGAATATTTATAAACAAATAATAAAAATAATAAATATTCTATGAGATTAATCTAATGATGAATGACATTCTTTTCAGATAAGATTTTAGAATTTTTTGTCCTTCTCATTGAGTTATTAACAATTATAGTAAATTATATGTTAATCAATGTTTGTTATTAAAGTTTTGAGAATATTTTTATTATTAATCATTGATCCTTCATTTTTCTTAAAAAAAATTATTATTTTATTGTATTAATTACCAACAAATATTACAGGATTTTAGCATGTGGCCGGATGAAGTATTTGAAGAAATGGATAGTACATTAGCCGTACAACAATATATACAACAGACAATCAGGAGAGAACCATCAAATATAGAATTGATACTTAACATGCCAGATGCTCAAGATGAAGGAGTTTGGAAATACGAACATTTGAGACAATTTTGTATGGAACTTAATGGACTAGCAGTTAGATTGCAAGAAGAATGTCATCCTGAAACATGTAATCAAATGACAGCTACAGAACAGTGGATATTTTTATGCGCTGCACATAAGACTCCTAAAGAATGTCCTGCTATTGATTATACCAGACATACACTGGATGGAGCAGCTTGTTTATTGAACAGTAATAAATATTTTCCAAGCAGGTATATAATTTATTATTGTATTTACAAGCATTAATTAAATTATCAATTTTGTTTACAATATATTTGATTGTGGTTATTATATTATTTCAGAGTGAGCATCAAAGAATCTTCAGTAGCAAAGCTTGGATCTGTATGTCGTAGAGTATATAGAATATTTTCTCATGCGTATTTCCATCACAGAACGATATTCGACGAATTTGAAAATAAAACATTTCTTTGTCGAAGGTTTACAGCATTTGTAACTAAATATAATTTGATGTCAAAAGATAATTTGATAGTACCTATAATGGAAGAAGATGGTGCAACTGAAAGTGATGCATAAAATTTTTACAATATAATAGTATTATAAAAAAAAAACAAATCATCAGATTTAGAGAGATCTGATGGGAATCTGGTTTCATTATCAGAATACATTTTCCAAAATATTTGTAAATGTGAATGTATTCTGATAAAGATCGATAAAGCTCTGCTCTTAGAAAATATTTTATACCTATGAGTATATATAGCATCAAACGAGAGTGAATAGAAAATGATATTGATGACTTTTTGAGGAACAAAGAAATAAAAATATGCAAGAAATTTTTTCATGCTTCATAATTAGCTATAATACAATAAGTTGATGTTTAATTATGTAAGACTTATAAATCTTTGATAATATATTAAGAGCTCAATGACATATTTCATTTGGTATGAATGGTGTACTGATTGCAATTCCGAAACTTAAAAAAAAACATGTTTTGAAATATTTCTATAATGTTTTATAGACATAACAATGAAAAAGAGTGAATTTAATATTTCTTATACATGTTTATAATTAATAATGTATCTGTATCAAAATCAGTACTCAGCTCTAAGATAAAAGCAAAAAAGTTAAAGAATGTTTCTTTTTGGTAGCATTTATATGTATATCTGTAATTAATTACAATATGTTATAATATAATTATAATAAATGCAATAATGTGAGAACTCAAGAATCTTGCTACTGAAAATATAGTTCCAATGGAGATCAATTTTAGAAAAATAAAAAATGATTCACAGTTAATAATAGTAGATCCTTACTTTAAATTTTACGTTCGCAAAATACATTGTTCCTCTAACTTTGGATTGTTATAATATTGACGCTGAAAATTTATGTATTCTTTTGATAATCTTATACGAATTTTACTCTCTTAATACTAATATAATTTTATTTTTCTTAAACGATAATCTATTCAACAGTAATAATGCAAAAGACTATCCTAATTCAGAACCTACGCAAAGAAAATTTGGATAATTGACGAGTTATTCATAATTCTATCCAGATCTTATGCATAATACTATCTTAAAAGAACTGGGACTAATTCTTCAAGAAAACGAAGATGAAAAATCAATCGGAATTGTATTATAACAATTATTATTTGTATATATATAGTTTTCGTATGTTATTACGCCTGTAATATGCTTCAGTTATGCATACCACGTTTATATATATATTTCTTCTTTTCAATTGTTTAAACATATTTACATTTTAATACATATAAATAATAATTTGTATTGTTTTTCAAAAGAAAAGAAGATATTTATGTTCAATAGATAAAAGAAATAATAAGTCTATTCAATGATCTTACTAGATAGGTACAAACTTATATGTATTTTTTGTGATAACATTTTAATGTTATTAAAAAATATTTCTAGTTTATTGTATTATAATACGAAGCAATATATCTAACAGGAAATTATTCCATATCACTGCCAATTTCCCCATCAATTTAATAATTAACCAAGCAAATGAAAACTCTGTTATTAATCTTGTTAATACAATCTTAATTGCACCATTTGTACCTCTACTGTTATGTTGTACACTATTTCTTATTATTATTTAGTTATAAAAAAAATAAATCTATCAGTATATAATTTCCACACTGTAAATGTAATAAGTTACATGAATCAAAGCATATTTATACTTTGTTACAGAGTAATGCAAGCAGATAATTTTTGATATTATATATGTATATTCTGTAAGTAGAAAAAAAAAGAAATTCGAGAATGATGCTTAAATAATGGAGGATAGTAGAAACGTAGAGATATAAAAATAGAGTATTTCATGTGACCAATCTCTATGTATTAATATAAAATAAACTTTGTACCTTGAAACAATCAATGCATTTTTATTTATATCATATTTATTCATTATTTTTGATCATTTTTATTCGCTTTTTTATTTTTCTTTGAAGGTGTTAACGTTAGTTGATTCTTTTTTAGTCTTTTTCGTCCAGTTATTAATTCCATAGCAGCAAATTTCTCTGCATCAATATTAGTTATACCTTTACTATTACTACTACTGCTGCTGCTACTACTACTACTACTATTACTATTACTATTGTTATTGCTATTACTATTATTTTTATTTAATTTCGTTTGACTGGTATCATTTTGAAAGTTGAATTGTCCGGGGTCATCTGGAGCTTGATAACTTTAACAAACATATTTTATGTAAATATCTAAGGAAAACATGATTTCGAATCTATCATAATATCTTACCCAGATACTGTAATGTCTTTAGCCTCTTTTGATAATAAAATATGAATCTCTGGTACACGGCGAATTTCTTCTTTTACATTTTTACTCGTATTTTCTGAATTTTTTGATCTAAAACGAATTTATCATATATTTACAAAAAGAAGGTTATAGGATCAAATCTGAGTATAACTTACTTACACAATATAACGTAATCTTGTAACTTGATGTAATCCTTTATATATAGTTTTAAAAAGTTCACTACAGGAAATTACTTTACCGACAGCTTCTCCAACACCAGTCCAAACAATACAATCGTGATTCGAAAATTCCTTTATTGCGTATCCCAAGACATTTCTAATTTTTGTACCACCTTTAACCTATAAAACTGACGTGAATAAACAATATTCGATTGACTTAATCGTACTATTATACGATCGAAAAAATGATAGCAAGCAAAAAAACTTACGCGCATTAAAAGAAATTCTTTTGACAAATCTTCGAATGGAATACCTGGAACTTCAGATTCGTTTTTATCTCTTTCCAATGTCATCATTGTTAAATTCTTTCGTTTCACTCTCCCCATCTGTAAACAATATGACTGAATGGAATTATAGGAAAAAAACTGTTCCTTTAGAAATATTTTTCTATTTCTACGATATATCGATTTCGCTCGTACATCATAATTTGTATTCGTAGTAGGAACTGTACTACGTGAGTCGTGTTGATAACTGAATTCTAATCAAAATTATTTCACGAAACAAATTTTCTAATTTTCTTATAATTCTTTTTTATTTAATATTGGAATAATGTTGAGAATTATTGATTGACAAATATTCGAAGTATTTGGGACAAGAGGTTAGCGTCTTGAAATACGTGCCTTAACCTTTATGTCCCACTCTCCCTCTATCTTTCTCCCTTTATCTCTCTTTCTGTCACTGGGTCATAGGTCCATAGTATTGTTCGTTCGACGTGCCAATACCGAAGAGCCATTTATGGAACTCGGAACGGTTTTATATGAACGAAAGTATTCCGAAAACATTTTTCATTTTGAAATAATTAAACAGATACGATCAAATGTTGAAAATAAATTATTTAGAGTATCTGCAAAAATTGACTTTTATCGATCTCGAAAGACCGAGAATTTTTCGATTACAATCAATCTTACTTGTATGAATTAATTTGAAACAATTAATATAAATTACATTAATTAATAGAAAAATTATTTATATACGTATATTATATATAAAGTATATGAAATAACAAAGTAATATAAATAATAAAATACAATAATTATTTCTAACGATAAAAATTTAATAACGATAACGATGTATGCTAGAATCAAATTATCGATTTTGATCGATATTTCGAGAGATCGAAAATTACATAGATCGATCTCATTTTAAATTTGAATTAATTAATAAAGTAAATGATACACGAATATATTTAACATATAAAGTAATATATATCTTTAGTAAAAAATATTGATCAACGATATAATAATATATAAAATCAATTAATAAATTATACGTATATAATAGTATTATTAGTATAACATCTATATGTACACGTATAACATAATATAACAATATATAAAATACAATATAAAAATATAAATAAAATTTTAACTAACAAATATATAATAAGATTTAATTATTCGAACTCTAAAGCGGAAAATGAAAAAACCATTTAAACGATAAAAAAAGAAATAGAGAGAGAGAGGGGGGGGAGGGAGGGAGGGAGTGAAGAGATGATGGTGGAAGTCTTTCCTATCAATATTTTCCAATCAGCATTCTATCGCACGGTACGATTTCGATGGCGGTTACGTAGAAGGGAATAAGATCAGTTAGAGGGGTGTAGAAAAGGTCCATTGAGAGAGTTGTAGGTGTAAGGGTTGAACGCGTAGGTGTATACCTATATGTTCTTGGTATGCGGCATAGTCGGCATAGCGTCGCGACGCTTCGACGGCATATTGCATTATTAAACACCCCTCTAGGCGCCTCTATCCTGCATTCCATTATTATGAAAGGTTTTTATTTCTAAAGGGTGACATTTTAAGTCAGAAAAAAGGGGACCGTCCCTCGTATACCTTACATCTTTTTTTCAAGTTCGTTGCACTAATTCATTCATTTGATCAATTTCAATATTATCATAATTATTGGATATAATTTTTGAACCAATTTATACAAATAATTATTATATCGATCAACAATAATATTAATAATTAATGATCCATTAATATGACATCACATTTTTACCAAAATATTTGTACGAAGACATTAGTACGAAAGAGATTCTAATTGATTAATTTGAAATCTAAATTAATAATAAAACAAATTATTAATATAATATATTAAACTGTATAACGTAAAACGATCTGAAAAACAGAAGCATTTAATTATTAATTAATTATTTGTAATTATAAAATATGGAAACGTTTGAAGAATCGTACTTCTGTAATTAGATCAGTAATGATCTATGGAAAGATTGAAAATGAACATATTTGATCATGGAAATTTCTTATTCCTCTGAAAGCTAAGGAAAGCTAAGATAGGTCAATGAGAGTTTTAATTGCTTTTTCTCTGTACAGCACCGTCCCCCACTTTTGCTTTCCTACATTCCTTATTCTATTATTATTATATTTTCTATTCGAATATCAGAAGAAGATATCTTCTGGCGTTGACATCTTTTTAACCATGTCTCTACCACGTTTTCCTTTCTTCCATTCGTTTAAATGTACTTCGCGAGAAGCAAGCAATTTATTCCAAGTGGCCTTCTTTTTCTTCTTCTTCTTCTTCTTCTTCTTCTTCGGGTATTCGACGATTTTCCCTTACATTTAGCATTGAAGGAGAAGCCAAGAAAAATATTTTCTGCCCGATTTTCTCTTCTCTCCATATTATTACTATTATTATTATAATTATTATTTTTTTTACTTGGATAATTATAATCAGATAGAAATATTAATTAATCCAGATAAGATGTAAATCGAAGAAAATCTAAAGATATCGTCCTTCTACGAACGATTTGATTTCTCATTTATTTTCGTAAAGAAAACGGATTGAAATTTCAGTTTCCTATTAAAGGAAATTACAACTGTTCTTGAGAGACAACGAAATTAGAGGTAGTGATAACGTTGGGTATGTAAAACGATGAAGAACATACGAATTGGAAGCATTCTAAAACGATTCGAAACTATTGTGGCAGAAAATATACTATTCTGTAAGTTAATTTTTATATAACTTCCTTTCTTTGTGATAATCATTTTGATCCTTAATAAACGATAAATAAAAATTATGAATAAACAATGAATTAGTTATAGAATAAATAATATTATAAAATTTAAAGGTACTCGTGTTATCATACATTATTATTAGGAATAATTATTATTACTTCAACAATTTTCATTTTTCACAATAATTAATAATATTTCAAGAGCTTTTTTTAAATATCACAGTAAATATTCATATTCGTATAAGAGTTTTATATCTTTAATAATTATTCTTAAGAATGATTATTAAAAATATAAATCATTATATCATTTTTACATTACTATATCATCTTATTATAACATAATCAATAATTATCATTATTTTAACAACATGACATGATAATAAATAAAATGATTTTTCAATTCTGGTACACATTCCTTGATAATTAACCGAATGGAAATGATTCTATTCTACAAACGACAAAAAGATCGGCGATTATATAAAAAAATTTACGATGAAGTTCATTGAAAGAAAGTCCTTCGCGATTGCGCAGGACTCTCGCGGTAGATAACGAGAAATGTTCGCACCCCCTCACGCTTATATATACGACCAAGATGATCGGCGAAAGTTCGTATTGTTCGATCGTTCCTCGTTTCACCATAAACTCTCATATTTCTCTATATGCTCCTATCTATCTATTTATCTACAAAGTTCTGTGCCATCTTCTTCTATGCAACAAATAGAACTATCAATCTTAAGTTAAATTTCAAAGTAATTTTCAAAATTCTATAATCCACTGAGTGATTTAAAATCGAAGTGATCTATATTAATCACATGTGTGTTTGTGTTTATTCGTGTCTGTGCGTTAAGACAATGTATCCTTCAACATCAAAATTTGTTTAAAAAGAAGTGATACATTCAACAAACAAACAAAAATCTCACGAAACATTTTCTCGATTATTATCATAAATTTTCTTTTTTTGAAATTAATCAAAAAATTCTTTCAAAATGGATATTGAAGAATTTCGAATTCGTGGAAAAGAAATGGTGGAATATATATGCGAATTTATGAGTAATATTCATAATCGAAGAGTAACACCAGATGTTGGTCCTGGATACTTGAGACCATTGTTACCTTCTGAAGCACCCCAACAACCTGAAGCATGGGAAGATATAATGAAAGATGTTGAATCCAAAATCATGCCAGGAGTGAGTGTGCTATATCTTCATTAATTCATTAATTAAAAAAGAAAAAACTTTGTTAAGAAAATTAATAAAAATAGAAACATTATTTATATCTATGTGTGTGTTATAGATCACACACTGGCAACATCCAAGATTTCATGCATATTTCCCAGCTGGAAATTCTTTCCCATCGATTCTTGGTGATATGCTTTCTGATGCGATTGGGTGTATCGGTTTTTCTTGGGTCAGTCATTATCAATCAATCAATAAAATTCTTAATTCTAAAAAATATAAATCAAATTTCACATTATTAAATCGATAAGAAGACGAAAATGAATTTCCTGTTAATAATCTATAGCTGCAGGGTAGAATGATCGATCGATCGTAGTTGTCAGAAGAAGGAAATTATTATTTGCTATAGTATGATGGTTCTTATATATATATATATAGTATACTTTGTGATTTGATATGTCAGATATTAGATGATGAAGAATGTTTTCTAAATTTTTTCAATTTTAGTTATGTACATATATGTATAACTAAGTAAAAAAATAATTTCTTCCTAGAAATTAAAAAATATTATAAAATACAAAGAAGTCTATTATTCTTAATAATAATATTATAATCATTCTGAGAAATAATATTATCATTAATTATTATATATTATTAGTTAATTAACTCGGTTTATTTATATTATCTTATGATAATCCTTAAATTAATAATAATTATTTTCGGTAATAAAACAATAATTCTTATATTATATAAGAATTATTATGCATTTTATATTATTAATTAATTAATTAATTAACAACTATAATTGTATTTATTATTTAATGAAAATTTTTGAAGTAATAATGATTAGTCATAATAATATTATTCTTAAAAATTATTATAAATTCCTAAAAACTGTTCAAGACAGTAATAATAATTTTTATGTAATAAAAATATTACAATAATTATATACATATATATATATATCCCGATTTGTTTTAGGCTGCCAGTCCAGCTTGCACAGAATTAGAAACAATAGTTTGTGATTGGTTTGGTAAGTATTAGTTGATATCATCATACAATAAATTTCATATATAATAATCTTATATTCAAATTTAAGGTAAGGCCATTGGTTTGCCAAAAGATTTTCTATGCTTTAATGAGAATAGCAAAGGTGGAGGTGTCATACAGGTAAAGCTATGTTTACATGTAAACTATGTTATAAAAACATCTATACTGCATTAATATATAAAAATATTTAAAAAAATGAATATAAAATCTTAAGGGTTCTGCATCGGAATGTATTTTGGTATGCATGTTAGCTGCAAGAGCTCAAGCTATTGCTAGATTAAAGGAATCATCAGCTCATACACATTTGGATGAAACTGCACTATTAGGAAAATTAATGGCTTACTGTAGTCGAGAAAGTCATAGTTCTGTTGAAAAAGATGCTATGATTTCCTTTGTTAAATTAAGAATCCTAGAACCTGATGAAAAAAGTGTACTTCGTGGCGAAACATTAAGACAGGTATTTTATAATAATGATATCAAGTATAATTTATTATTTATATAAAAAAATTATACTCACGTTTGTTCCTTATAATAATATTCACTAAAAATATTTCAGGCTATTGAAGCTGACACAGCAGAAGGTTTTGTACCCTTTTTTGTTTCTACAACCCTTGGCACTACTGCTTGTTGTTCCTTTGATAATTTAAAGGAAATTGGACCGATCTGCAAAAAATATCCTGGAGTAAGTAATTTATTCATTATACATTTTTATATTCATTTACATTAATAAATCCATGTTTGAAGATATTAATAATTAAAATAATTGCCTCATATTGTTTTACTTAAATAATTGTTTTATACAATTATCTAATTAATAAATATTTGTTTATAGATTTGGTTACATGTAGATGCAGCATATGCAGGGAATGCTTTTATCTGTCCAGAATTAAAATATTTAATGGCTGGCATTGAATATGCAGATTCATTTAACACAAACACAAATAAATTCTTATTAACAAACTTTGATTGTTCTTGTCTTTGGGTAAAAGACAGATTCAAATTAACAAGTGCTTTAGTTGTTGATCCACTTTATCTTCAGCATACACATGCTGATACTGCAATAGATTACAGGTTACCTAGTAGATTTGATTTTGCAATATTCTTTTAGATCTAATTATTATTTTCATAATAATTCATTTTTAGACATTGGAGTATACCATTAAGTAGACGATTTCGTTCATTAAAATTATGGTTTGTTATGAGAAATTATGGAATATCAGGATTACAATCATATATTCGCAATCATTGCCAACTTGCAAAGAGATTCGAAGCTTTGGTGAGGAAAGATTCAAGATTTGAAATCTGCAATGATGTTGTGGTAAAGAATATTTTTCATCATTGACATATCTTTCCTAAACTAAAGGAAATTGCTCTAAGTTAGTTTTAATCTAATTTTTAACAGTTAGGTCTGGTGTGTTTCCGAGCAAAAGGTTCCGACAAACTTAATCAAAAACTTCTAAGTACTATTAATGATTCAGGAAAAATTCACATGGTACCAGCTCGTGTAAATCAACGTTATACGATTCGTTTTGCTCTTGCTGCACCAAATGCATCTGCTCATGATGTTGGTAAGTTAAAAAATCAAGAATTGATTAACAAATTTGGATTAAACTGTAAATAATTTCTAAGCAAAATCTTAATATTTGGAATGAAGTTACTCGAGGAAGATCTACAATTTTTCCAAAGATATGCAGAGTCCTTTTTTCAAGCTATTTCTAAGCAAGCTATAAAACAAAAAAGATAAAATAAATAATTTTTTATTATAGATATAGCTTGGTCCATTATAACAGACTACTTGGCAGAGTTACTAGAATCTAAGGTACAAAATTTAAATGAAATGAATGATTAAATAATTACATAATCTTGACCTTGAAATGATTTCAATCAAATCTTGTAGGACGTGATGGACGAATTAGCTGATATTCGTGAGAAGAAAAGGAAAGCTACACTGGAACAAAGACGATCTTTTTTTGTTCGTATGGTATCCGATCCTGCTATACAACCTGGCTTCACCAAAACACCAAACAGAACTGGACCAAAGCTTGATACTCAAGCAACGATTGGCGGTATTGGAACGAACTCAAACACTGGAACGTAAATATAAACATATTATCTAAACATTCTTAATGATATATGTTTTTCCAAAGTTATATAATAATATTATTTTTATACGATCTTAGACATTCATGGATATCTTGGCCATTAGCATACTTGATGAATTCAAGAGATGGAACTGATACAAATGAATTATCATTAAGGTATAAAATAATAATAATGCGTGATAATAATAAATGTTAATTAATTCTAATGAATTTTTTTCGAATCTTTCAGATTTCGACATTTGGATACAATGGTAAGATTAAAAACAAGTGGTGCTGGAAGTAGACGTGGTAGTAGTAATGGATGTAGTCCAGAACCATCACCAACAGCTTCACCATCTCGTGGAAGATCACCAAATGGTAGAACGTAATAATTAGAAGTATAATGATTAGAAAATCCTGTAAAAATAATCTCTTTTAAGATTCTCTGTATTTCGAAATATAAATAATGACTATATTGAAGAGGAAAATAGTTCAATTATTGTTAAATTTCTCTTTGAATATCAATACTACCCATAATACAAAATGTAAGAATTATTTCTCAATGGTTTAATTAAAAAAGGAATTCTGATATCTACAATTAACTAATTCAATCATTTTTTTCTCTTGAAAAATAAAATAACATTATTGATTCATTGATATGTTCTCTTTTCTATTGGCTATTCCATCCTATGCTAAACAGACGTAATTTATTAGCATTTTATGAAGTTTCCAAGAGCAAACGGACTTTGATGATAGATTTTCATCATTGAAAAATAAATATCCATAGTTTAATTTCTTTTACATGTTGTTAATAAATCGTTCAATCGACTTTCGTATGTAAAGAAAGACTGTAGAATAATTGAAGGTATAGAAATACGATTTCATTTGTACAGTTACTACTAGCTCGTTGGAAATCCAATTGAAAAACTTCGAACGCGAGGAGACCATGCGTGAAGGTGATGTCGAGAAAATGGAGTCTGCCTTGTCTGTGTTTATATATTACAAAGATTGAGCGGTGACCTGTCACCGTTTCTACAGGGTGTTGTAAATGTAGGTGAAGAGTAAATATCTATTTATAAACAACGGAAAGCGCGTTAAGGGTGGGGGTTGAATTTACTCTCCGTGCAACATCGAGACTATATGCTCGTTTATTCAAGCACCGACCCCATCATGATGCCATCAACCATTGATACACGCACATATATATATATAATATATAATATATATATATATAAAATATATAATATATAATATATTTTATTTTATATCTATTTATATTTATTTTTCATTTTTGTTTTTTATGTATAACAGAAAAAATCAAGAGGATAACATATATATAGATACATACATTTCCTTTTGTTTGTTTGAAAAATGTTTTTTCGAAGAAGTGATTACACTAATTATTTTAACAATATTAATATCAGTCTTTTTTAAATACCGCTTTATTTGAAAATTGCCAATAATTTTCTTTTTCCTTGTATTTAATTACTTAAAATGAATAAAATATAACTGATTAATATTCTATAAAGATTTTAATCAAGGAGATTTTTTTTTTTTTTTTTTTTGTTTGTTAATTTAAGAAGAAATTTCCTGAAGAAATTAATTATTATTGATCTTACAATAATTTATCAATTATATGATATATATGTGTATCGTAAAGATGATCTATAATATAAGAAATGAAAAGAATTTCTTTGAACGTAAAAATTTGTTATGAAAGATTGACGTCTTTAAAACTAAATTAAATATATATAGAAAATGTTAAATTTTTTTTTTTTTAAACTACTAATTCCAAATTTCACTATACTAAAATTTATAATTATTTTTTATTGAGAAAATAATTATCCGAATTAATGAATTTTTTTCATTAAATATATGCGCAACGCATATCCTTTAAGAATATATTTCAATTTTATTATGATAAATATTATTATGATAAAAATAATAGTATACTAAAAAAACGTACTATACATATAAACTGTTTTTAAAAAATTACTACATTTTTCATGCTTCTATTTGTAAATTTCGTGATAAAAAAAGAAGACAATAGATTAAGGAAAAAAAAAAAAAAAAAAGCGATAAATGAGTAAGCGAAATTTCAATAAAGTTACTTCCTGATAATAAAAAATATTGAGACATATTTTAGGTAAATTCCATAAGAAAAAACCCACAATATACGTAAATAAAATTTCTTAGAGGGAAAGATGCTGAACATTTCCTTAAACAATCTCCCTTATCAAAAAGAAACCGTCAACATAAAGGTCTAATCTTGTGTTTCCTGAGACGCAACGAATCCCCAGTAGTGACGCAAACGAACACAGAAATGTAATTTTCCCGAGCCTATACCCGTAAGCCAAGCAATATGAGGAAGAGGAGAAGAAGAAGGGCAGTGCAAAAGTGATGGTGTGGATAAAAGTGACCGGCGCTTTGGCTGATGCTACAGTTTCTCATCGAGTTCGACGCAAGTCACGTTGATTAGAACGACCGGTCTTTCAAAGTTCTTCGCTAACGAGTTATTGTGAGTTTCTTAACAATTTTAAGGAAATATACAAAACCGATTCGATAAAAACAAAAAAAAAAAAAGAAAAAACTTGCTGATTTTTAACATTATATTAATGTATGTATATGCATATATAAAACGCGTGAGTGAATTATTAATAACAAATTAATTTATAAATTACAAATAAATGATTAAATTCTTAAATTAAAATTCTTCCTTCTTAAAAAAAAAAAAAAAAAAAAAAAATGATTTTTTGTACGCAGTAATGATTAGTATTAAATCGTTGATTTTTAACATAATATAAAAGAAAATGTGTGCTATTAAAAGAGAAAAAGAAAAGGAAAAAAAAAAAGAAAAAAAGGAAGGAAATAATTTGTAAATTATAATTAAAAACGATTTCAAATTTCTTTTTCGTTTCTAAAAAAAAAGAATTCTTTCATATAAAGTAACGATTAATATAAAATTTATATCATTGTTGATTTTTCTAATATTATATATATACATATATATATATTTGTGTGTGTATATAATTAACAAATAATAAATAATAAACGTTTGTTAACAATATTTTTTTGAAGGGAGAAAAGAAACCGATTCTTTTGTACGAATTAATGCTTGGCATATAAGATTTACGCAATTGCTGATAGAAAAGTATAAATAAGACACGTTTCTTAAAATCGTGCCTAATCAAAAGTATAACACTTTTTTTTATATATACATACACATGCACAAAAAAATCTGTGAATTGTCATAATTCAGAATATTAAAAAAATGCATTCCAGTAATTGATTTATCATGAACATCGACGAGTTTCAAGTACGCGGCAAGGAGATGGTGGAGTATATATCCGAGTATTTACGTACTCTAGAAGGTAAAAGAGTAACTGCAAATGTGGATCCAGGATACCTGCGACCCCTCCTACCAAACGAGGCACCAGCAAAACCCGAATCATGGGATGCTATCATGAAAGATATCGACGGAAAAATAATGCCTGGAGTAAGTATCGATTTTATCTGATAAATTTGATCGATCGATTACCCGTATTCTAATTATAATTTATATATATATATGTATGTATGCGTGCATGCGTACGTACATATTAGAAACTTTGACAAAAGTGTTATCTAAAATAATGTTACATCCGCTTTAATGGATGTTTTTTATGTTCACTGAAGTGATCCGAACTGCGTTTCAAATACAAACACATACATACTGTAGTTCGTTCAAGTATTATAATATGTAAGAAAAAAAAAATAATAATAATAATAAAAAAAATAAAAAAATAAAAAAAAATAAAAAATAAAATAAAATAAAATAGAAAAGAAAAATAACACCCGCTAATATGTGTGTGTATGTGTGTATAAAAACAAGATTAAAAGTCTATGTAATGCATGATTGCTTCCGATGATGGTCGAGACGACGTGAAAATCGATTTTAAAAAATTACTTGGAAATTTATATATAACCGGAACGTTAACTATATAGCTTAAAGTATATGCTAAGAGATATTAGTTTCAAAAAATAAGATACATATATATCTTTTGCAGATCACACATTGGCAACACCCAAGATTTCATGCCTATTTTCCATCAGGCAATTCCTTTCCATCGATCTTAGCAGACATGTTATCAGATGCAATAGGTTGCATTGGTTTTTCTTGGGCAGCTAGTCCTGCTTGTACGGAATTGGAAACTATTGTTCTAGATTGGTATGCAAAAGCTATTGACCTACCAAGAGAATTTCTATCAGAAGAAAAAACTTCTAAAGGCGGTGGAGTTATTCAAGGTTCTGCATCAGAGTGCATTTTAGTGACAATGCTAGCTGCACGAACTCATGCTATTAGATTGTTGAAGGAACAGGAACCAGATACAGAAGATTCAGCTTTCTTGCCAAGATTGGTTGCTTATTGCTCAACTGAAGCTCATTCCTGTGTGGAGAAAGCAGCAATGATTAGTTTGGTTAAATTAAGAGTTCTCCAGCCAGATGATAAGGCTTCTCTTCGTGGTAAAAGACTAGAATCAGCAATTAAAGAAGATGTGGCTAATGGTTTAGTACCCTTCTTTGTATCTACAACTTTAGGTACAACTGGATCATGTTCTTTTGATAATCTTGTTGAAATTGGACCAGTTTGTAAGCTCTATCCTAGTATTTGGTTACATGTGGATGGTGCTTATGCTGGTAACTCTTTTATCTGTCCAGAAATGAGACCTTTCATGGCTGGAATCGAACATGCTGATTCCTTCAATACAAATCCTAATAAATGGTTATTGGTTAGCTTTGATTGTTCCTGTTTATGGGTACGAGATAGAGTTAAATTAACCTCTGCTTTGGTTGTGGACCCTCTTTATCTTCAACATGCCAGGTCAGGTGAATCTATTGACTATCGTCATTGGGGTATACCATTAAGCAGAAGATTTAGAGCTCTGAAACTCTGGTTTGTCATGAGAACTTATGGTATCACTGGGCTACAAAAATATATAAGGAATCATATCAGGCTAGCAAGAAGATTCGAAGCTCTAATGAAAAAAGATAGAAGATTTGAAATTGTGAATGATGTACGCGCTGGTCTGGTGTGTTTTCGTTTGAAAGAATCTGACGAGATTAATCAGGAACTCTTGGCAAATATCAATGCATCTGGAAGATTACATATGATTCCTGCTAGAGTAATGGGTAAGTATACCTTGAGATTTTGTGTCACAAGAGAGAATGCAGCAGAAGAGGACATTGACTATGCTATTGAAGTCATTGAAGAACATGCAACAGAAGTCTTGTTGGCACACTATCAAGGTACTGAAGATGAATTCAGAGCTAAAGGTCCTAAGAGTCCCGCTGCATTGGATAAAAAACTTGTACGAAAGTTCAGCTTCACCAGAAGTGTTACCAGAGATGTTTATAAAAGATCCAAATCGAAATCAAGTCTTCATGATGGTGCAACACCTATCATGGTTGTTGATGATCAAGCACAAGAAGTTGATACCATTGAAGAAGATGTCTTCTGTAATAGCAGGTAGACCGCAACAGAGCTCACGGTATCTAAGAAAAGAGATCAACTGTTATCTTTGCCGTGAGCTTCCAATAATTTTCAAGAGCTATTTGCATCAAGAATATGGGATTTAAAAAGTGTGTCCTAGAAATTTCAACGATTAAGATTAGACTGATATGTTTATGGTCAAAATCTAATAGAGTATTGAAAAATGTAAACATATGAATGTTCGAATATCAACCTTCTTATATAAAAAATAAATTAAACTTGATATCTCTTCGTAAACGTAATTATAAACAGGAAAAATAATTACATATTTCATGCGATAATATTCTAACATTTCTAATTATAGAATATGCGTATATTGATAATATCGAATTAACATAACCTATCTGTTTGTATTATCATGTAATGTATGATGTAAATTCTTGTAGTTTGTATGTACAAACTTAGTTTTAACTTCCTATGTAAACAGATAGTCTATATTTGAAGATCATGGTGCCTAAAAGAAGTCACGAATTTATTCCTTGTTTCGTACCTGGAAGTTTTTAAACGCACCGTATGTATATACATGTGTGTATATATATATATATCGATTTAAAATTGTAATATTCATGTAATAGTTAAGAATCATATTAACTTATTTGAGTTATATGCAATGACGATTATGTATATGTATGAATGTTGAATAATGATGTATATAAACAGGCAATTAACGACTGCCATTGTATGCAAGAATTGCGATGGTTTTCTATATGCAAAGTAGTGTAGTGTAGTATATATATATATATATACACACACACATCACACATAATTGACTTAATAAATTTTATATGTGGTAAGAAATATATTAAATATAAAAAACTATAGGATTATATTAGTTGACACTATGAATGTACATTACTTATTAAGCAATTAAGCATATTTATATGTACGTTGTAAAATGAGCATTTATTATTTTTAATATTTTAATTATTATTCAAATAATTTATTGCGTCTATCGTGAATCTAAATAATAACAAAGACGAAAATTCTAGTTAGTAAATATGCATATTTTATTACTATTAAAAATAATTTATTAATATAGTATTAAAAAATTCAATAAAAGTATTATTTGCAACGAGATCTAAAGATGCCCTAAGTTTCACTTCTATGATTATGAATTAAAAATAAACGATAAAATGCCTGCTTTATTATAATTGAATTGAAAAAGCAGCTTACATAGATATTTTTTGCGCAACTATAATTTATATATCATACAGTAAATACAAATATTGCATTACCAGAAAATAAAGTAAAAGCATTTTTCACTATGTAATATTTATCCTTTTACCAATTTATCTAGTCCTATATTATGCATTATAACCTGTAGAAATATACTTGTATTTTAAAATAAATTATAAAATTCATAGTGTAATTTAAATTAATCATGATTTTAGAAATGATTTAAGTTAATGTAATAAGTAGATCATAATTAATAATTTATAGAAATTGGATATTACTGAATAGCTATAGGCAATATGTGAAATATAGTTCAGTAATATTAAAGGTGATGATAAGGATACAGATTCAAAGTCAATGATACAATTTTTATAAATTGTATTAAAATATATTTTCTGTTATGTACCCTTTAGATTATTATATAGTAAAATGAATTGTTTTTTCTTTTTGATAATATTAAATCTGTTATGGATAACAGTCTTCGTAAATAAAAAAGTTTCCTTTACATCTGACCACATTGAGAAATTGTTACAGGTATCTTTGGTTTATTATTTGGTCCAGTAGGGACATTTTCTACTTTTCTCATGACCAATAAACCATCTATTACTCTTCCAAAAACCACATGTTTTCCATCTAAAAAATTACATTTAGCACATGTAATAAAAAATTGACAACCATTAGTATCCTTTCCACTATTTGCCATAGAAAGTAATCCAGGTGAATCATGTTTCAATGTAAAGTTTTCATCAGGAAAAGTTCCACCACCATAGATACTAATTACTCCAGTACCATCACCATTTACAAAATCTCCTCCTTGTATCATGAAATCTTTGATCACTCTATGAAATATAGCACCTTTAAATCCTAATGGTACACCGTCCTTTCTATATTCTCCAGTACAGAATTGTCGAAAGTTTTCTGAAGTCTTTGGACATACATCTTCAAAAAGTTCAAAAATCATACGACCAATTTCTGTTGTACCCACAGATACATCAAAAAATACTACTGGATTATTTGGATTGCGCAGTTGAGTTTGGATCTGATTCCAAGTAGGCATATTTATTTCTTGAGTAAATACACTGTATATAGAATTATCTTGATAAACGTCAGGAGTTCTTACATTTGAAATTATATTAACAATAAAGTATATAAATCTGTTAATAATCTCAAATGTTTTACCTCTTAAACGATCCTAACCTCAAATTCTAGTTTTACAATTCGGCGTGTCTTTTATTACGCCGTACAGATTCCTCGTATTAAAACAAAATGTTCTTTCTATAGTTCTGCTAAATAAGATGCTTCGATCATGCTCTCATATGTTTAACTAATGATAGTAACGTGTATAAATTTTACGCCATGCGCGGGAAACAACGTGCTGCTTATGATACTAACTGGTTCAATATCAAACTTTCAAAATCATACATATACATAAAAGTAAAAGTAACCTCAAATAATAACTTCGAAAGTAAATATATTCTATTTAAAATTAAAAATTACGAATAATTAATATATCATAGCTCTAATAATTACAAATAAATTCTTGAATAAATATATACGCTGTTCTAAAATAAATATGCTTTGTGACGAAGTTAACAAAATTATTATGATTTTATTGGTTACAATAAATCGTATAATATATTAAATTATTTCGTGACTTTCCGAACTCACCTTTAACAGAAATATATGATATGAGCCTTGATAAATAATGATGAAAATGATTTCATTAAATTCACTTAATATAAAATTATTGGTCCTCTCGTATCTCGAACGTGTCAATGTTTATCCATGCGCGGACATTTTGTCTTACTTCGCTTCGTCAAGTCACGTGACTTGAATATATATACGATTTAAACAAGTACGTGAAATTTGAATAATTTTTTTTTCGATAATATAAATTTTTCCAAGTATCTGATATAATAAATGTGGTATTAAAAACAACTATCTAATTATTATATAAAATAAAAGGCAATTTTATTTTTGTCTTTGTCATGCTGTACATTATAAATGCCTTTAATAAGTCTTTATTTACACTCGTATTATTTTTACCAATGGTAAATCATATATGTTGAAAAAACTAAGGTACTTTTAATATATATACGTGTGTGTGTGTGTGTGTGTGTGTGTGTTACTTGAAATTAATCCATTATAATATATATAATCTTTTTTTTGTAAATGTAAGATCAAAGAGATCTTTATTTCAATTAGTTAAAACAGTGCACTTTTTTAAAGCTCATAGAAAAACAGTGCAGAACCTATTACTATTCGGTATTATATTATTTATGACGATTCCCAATTTGATATAATAATTACAATAACAAATAATTCTCATTTTTTCTTTTAAAATTAAAATATTTTTTAATTATATATGAATTTTAACATGTTCCATTAATATGTTTTTATCTGTAAAATCTTCCCCACAGATACCACAAACTAATTCTTCACCGTCATCACTATCTTGTTGATAATGAACAATTTGTATAACTGTTCCTTGAGAAACTCCTTCGTGTAATAATGATTCCTGCCTATTTCCATTATGACTTTTAATTGTCTGATCTTGTCTAGATGTATCATGTGTAGCCATATCCATAGGTAAATCAGTACTTCCTATCTGCCCTATTTGACTAGAATAATTTTCATGATCTTCAGGATTATTACTTATTGTCAGAACAGGAAGTGATTCATTTGGCTTTGATAATAAATGTAAAGTATTAGTTTGTTTAGAGGATTGTATTAAATGCATTGTATCAACTTCATTGTTTCTAGTTGTAGTTATAGCACGAAGAGCATTATTATCTGGTAAAATATGTGTACTGTCATTTTGTTTATCCATAGTAATTAAATACGAATCTGTACGCTCATGATCATTCTGTGTTATATGCACACTTTCATTTTGTTTGTCATCTAATATTAATCTTACATTATTGTGCTTAAGCTCTGATATCGCAATTAAGTTTTCATTATGTCTTTCAGCAGTAACTACAAGATAAGTATTATTTTGTTTATCATTTACAATTTGTTGACATTCTGATTTATCCATTGCTTCTGTGATAGATAACAAAGCTTTATTTTGTTCTAATCTTGATATTTCATGATTATTCATATTTTGTTTCTCCTGTGTACCTTCTCCCATAGATGCTTTAGATTTTTTTCTTGTAGGTCGTGATTTAGGAGCATTATTATTTGTTTTTGCTTTTGCTTCAGCTATCATTTGATCAGAGTGTTTAACAATATGGGCACATAATTCATCACGATCTTGATTTAAAGCACCGCATAAAGGACAGGGATAAGGTGGTCCTGTAACTTCAGTTTCATTTTTTCCTGCAGCATGAACCCATCGAACGTGTTCACGAAGAACTACTTTCTGATTAAAAGCTCTAGAGCACAAAGGACATACATGTGGTCTTTCTCCTGTATGAATTCGTTCGTGTTTTCTTAGAGTACCACCATCTCTAAATGCTTTCCAGCAAAATTTACAACCATATGGTCTTTCACCTGTGTGAGTACGATGATGAATTAAATATCCTTGCCGTGAGGAGAAAGTTTTTGAACAAGTATCGCAATGAAAATGCGCTGGACTTCCTGCATGAGTTCTACCATGTTCCCAAAGACCTTGACGAGATACAAAACTTTTTCCACATTCTGTACAAGTAAATGGTGAATCACCAGGATGGGCTGATAATCTGTGCTTATCTAATTGATTTTGTTTTTCAAACTGTGTTCCACAAACTTCACAACAATGAGTTTTTTTTCTATGTATCCATTGATGCCTAAACATTTTCTGTTTAGTTGTAAATTTTTTTCCACATTCAGAGCAAGCATGTTTTCCCCATTTACTATTTGAAACACCTTGATCTATATTATTCTGCATAATCTTTTTTGTGCAAGTAGTTTGGTGAGTTGCTAAATGACTTGCATCTTGAAACTGTTTGTCACAATATTCACATTCAATGGGCATCCAATTTTTAGATGTATGAATCTTTTCGTGAGATACCAATGCTATTGCTCTTGAAAAACTAATACCACAATGACTACACGTATGCTGCTTATTAACATCTGTGCCCATATCTACATAATTTCTTCTACTGTCACTACTATATGTAAGTGCTTCAACTTTGACCATATTGTCTGAATTATTAAATGTATTAAGAGGTAAACTATATTGTTGATTGATTTGATTATTCATACTATTTTGCTGTGTATACTCGAATTGTGTTACTTCACCATTAGGTAATACATTAAACTCATGCAGTGTATCTATTTTTTCATCATTATTAGGAATTGTATTGACAGTAGATTGTTCAGTTTGAAAAGTATAAGCAGGAACAGCCCAATGAACTTGACAAGCATTATAATTTTGAACAGTTTGAACTGTCGAAGATGGAACAGGTACACTTTGCGTTTCAGACGTATTATTTTCAGACCATTTTCTAAATGTTTCCGTAGATTGTGATACTTGATTATTTCCTCTTGATTGCATTATAGCACGCCCAGCTACATAAGTATGTATTTTCATATGATTTGATAAGCTAGATGGTCTTTGAAAGTCTGCACCACAAATAGTACACTTATGCGGTCTTTCTATTTGATGAACTTGTAACATATGTGATTGAAGACTGCTTTTGGAACGAAATAAATTACCACATGTTCTACATGCATGAGGTCGGTCAACTTGATGGCAAACCATATGATTATTTAAATCCATTTTTCTTTCAAATGTTTCTCCACAGGTTGGACATGATAACTTATTAACATTACATGTAGGCTGATGTTTAGCAAATTCAATTTGTGTGAACAAATTATTGCAATTAGGACAACTGACTTTTTTATTTTCAAAACAAGGATACATGCCACCTAATTGACGAAGTGCTTCCACAGCCATAGATTCGTCGTCGCCAGAAGTATATTGCTGTTGTTCCTCCTGTTTGATATATATAGGATAAACGCTACGATTTTCATCTTCCTCATCTGATCTATCAGGTAAGATTTCAACAGCAACATGGGCTTCTTGAATATCAGTATTAACATCATTAACAGGAACTTCCGTTAAACCATCTTGTAGTACACAATCATCAACAGGTTCACATATCTCTTCGTGTGATATTATATTTTCTTGAATGTTATCATGTACTCCAGTAAGTGGAAATGTAACATATTGTTCATTTTCATGAGCTTCCATAATGTAGCGTTATTTTACCCGCTCATATGAAATTTATATTTAAAGATCTTCTCTATGAACCTAGTTTCACCTCACTCCTGTTAAGTTAGGTCCTGTCAGTGTAATCATTGAAAACCAGATTTTCAATCAATTTCACATATACTGTCACGAAAAAATTATTTCTGTTTCACATTATGAGATCGATTCTTCATTATTTTATATTAATTTATCTATATAAAATACTTATTTCTTTTTCTTTCCGACAATATATAATTGGTATGGTTAAATGTATATATGAGTAATATATTATTGAAAATAAAAATATTCCTTTAAACAAATAACAATCGTTAAAATAACACGAAATTGTGAAATTACAATTTTCACATATTATTTATTAATTTAAAATAATTTACACACTTATCCAAAATTTCAACGTATAACAAGGTTACTTCCATAGTAGTATATAACATGACCTATCTGAAGTTATCCGCGTTTGCATCATTGTTACCAAGAAAAAAGACATTACGCGGCAAATATGAAAAAATCATAGAATCCTTTTTTAAATTAATTTTAATTAACACAAACACGATTGTTTTCAAATTATTCTATATATATATAAATATCATATTTTTTCTTACATTAAAATGAATATAACTTATAAAGACATCAAATTAAAAAAGAAAAATAAAATGACCACGACAAAAATATATAACTCGATAGATAAGTTCTATGCCCAACATACAAAACATTATTTACAAAAAATAATAATGAAAATTAATATATATTGTAATTTGAAAAACATATTAATATTTATTAATTCCTAATAAAATATTTATAATAATGTTTATACTAATATCTTTAAATATCTACAATTCTGTTTTATCATCCGATAAAAAAGTTAAATGACATTAAAAAGCCAACAATGTAAACTGAGTCCGTCTGGCGAGAGAAAAACGAACTAAAAATTCAAGCTTAAAAATAGGCAATAATGTCTAAAGAAAACATGCATGTATAATCGTCGAGTAATTTTGCGAATCACCTACAATGAATTTGAAAGATACATCAAAGCTAAATTTTTCCTCTTAAATTCATTACATTTTACATTTCTTTTATTTTTTCACTTAACGAAATATCATCGCGTGTGACAGAAATTCTCATACGTAGTGAGAATAGTAGTACATTTGAGAAAAGCAAGTAAAAAGCATATGTAGATTATATTTGACTGGAGATAAATTACTTAAGAAGTGTTTGTTAATATACATAAGCTTTATATTTTATATTTATAAGCAGCCATTCGCCCGGTTCAAACAATCTACAATCTAGATACAGATACAGATATTTCTATAGTGAATAAGGATAAATACAAACGATAGCTAACATAAATGTTGACGGAAAAGTGTGCTTTCTGTTAGAAAATTAATAAAAAATTTTGTTATATTCAAATTTATTTATCTGTGGAAATAAAACAAACAATTTAACGTTTAATTGAATGTAGACAGATGAGAGATACTGTAAAAATATAGAAATATGCAGCCATTCGCCCGGTAATACTTGCGTTTTATAATTAAATGTATAATTTAGCTACAGATTTTAAATATAATTAAGACATATATTTCGATAATACGCAAGTATTACCGACCCAGGTCCCACCGCTTGGAGGTTGCTGCATCTGGGGACCCACGGGCTAACGGGGACTCTACTCTAAAGTTCGCGTGACCGGCGTGATCAAATAATCGGCGTTCTATAAAACGAAGTCCCCGGTAGGACTTTTAATCGCGCCCGACACTCCCGGGAGTGTTAAAATAACGGTGACTCTACTCTAAATTCGCGTTCGCGGCGTTCGCGGCGTCCACGTACCAACCGAGAATTCAGGCGGCTAACTGGAGGAGGGTCAGTCCACGCTTACGGATAGCACATCCATACCACTCGGCAGCACATGAACCGACACACGACCGGTCATTATTCGGTTTAGCAATCAAACGGAGTCCTTTCCCGTAGGACTTTTAATCGCGCCCGAGAACACCACGTCTGTGTCCGCCGACATAGGCGTGAGTGTTCTTCCTATTCTACCCGTATTCGCATCTAGCAATCGATTATGAAACGAACCTTTCGACGATATATCGAAATCCATGAAGAAGAGGAGAAACAGAAGAAAAAGAAAAGAAAAGAATAGAAAGCCGGAACATGGACGCACGTAAAAACCATAGAATTCGGAAGAAAAGAAAGAAAGGATAACCGGAAGGTAACACATGCACGTGTGAGAACGATGAAATTGAAAAGAGAAGATGGACATAGAATGTAGGTACGCTTGACCAAAACTAGAATACGAAAATCGATCTCGATTTTTCGATACTGAAAGGAGACCCGCACAGAAGCCCACGCTCATGAGCCCAACT
>NC_057707.1:2524653-2526418 GCF_014466175.1 Vespula pensylvanica | reverse complement strand
TAACTTGAAACAGAAAAAGAATAAAACAAAAAGAGATAATTATATGCAAAAATATTATGCAATATTATATGGTAAAAGCTATTTATATATAAAAATACATTTAAAATCAAAATACAATGAAATAATAATATTAATAATTAATAAATAAATTAATGATTAAATAAAATAAAAACAAAACAAATATACAATTAAAATTTTCCTACAAAAATTAATTTCACGATGATCGGTCATTCGATGATCTGATGTGATCTGAAACAGAAAAAGGTTAAAAGAAGATGAGGACAAGAAGAAAGCAAATATAAGAGGAGAAGAAAATAAGAAGAGAAAAAGGAAAGAAGAAACCGAGAATATTTTTGTAAGTGCGTGCGAGAAAAATAGAATTCTCGAAGAACGTTTCACTCGATGAAAATCAGAATACCATAAGTGTATTCGACTTTTCATTAGTGAAAGAACGAAACCCGCCTAAGGCCCACACCCGAGGGCCCCTCCCAAGGGTCCCACCCGAGAGAAGATAAAGTAATTAATCAACAATTTATTCAACAATTTAAAATAATTATTTAAACTATAATACGCAGCCATGCGCTGGGTAATACTGGAATCCCGTTAGGTATCCTTCCTGTAAAAGTGAGCGTATTTCATTTGTATGTGCACCTTGTTCAGTGCAATTTCGGTGTTTTCCGCAATTGCATTTTCTTATTCAGTGCACTTTTAGTTAGTGCACTTTCAGTGGTCCTCACAATTGCCATATATTAAACGTTTCGAAATTATTACTTTAATATAAAACTTGATTTTATAAAAATAATATTACGAATTCTATTGAACTTTAGAAAAGAAAAATACAAAAACATTTGTTACTCGACTTTAATAATATAAATCTATAAAGAACGTAAAAATTCTATTCGCGTACGCGTGGCAATGTGAGATGAGAGACGGAATGTCACGTCGTTTCAGTTTCTGGAAATTACATTATTATTATATATGAGCATTTTGAGTGACGACATGGTAAAATTAAATTATGACTAAGAGCCATTTTCGAAGAGTTCTGTAAAACTTTCGAGAATAACTCAATAGTCTAATAGTTGCCCTCTTGAGCCACAATTTGTGGGGGCCTCTTCGGCACATAGCCTCTTCTTTGCTTCGTGCCCTAACAACTACTATAGATCGTTTGAACTATCGTCAATGTCAAGAAATTAAAACCATCAATTATTCTAAAGCGTGGAAGAAAACTAATAAATCTAACGCAACTCTAACGCAACTCTAAAACCATCCTGAAACGAAAAATCGAGAAAGCACAGAAAAGATACAGGAATTAATATATTAATTGCTGAAAATCCTATGCTAAAAATTGATTAAGTTATTATATGTTCTACGCGTTGTGATTCTACAAGTCTCTTTGTCTTTTATCAACGACTCTATTCTTTCGAAAGCAATGACTCTACTCTACTTTATTCATTCAAAAGCAATGACTCTACTGAGACTTTTCTTTTAATAATAAAAATAATTAATCTTTAATGAAAAATGTAATGAAAAATCATTGGACGCTCCTTCTTACAAGCAATTATTCGAATTATTAGAAAAGAAATCATACGATTTCGCTTGTAATCCAGAGACTATCCATCGCGAATGTCTTCTAGCTTATTAATTATTAAAATTCGCGAATATCGCGATACTTTATCATTTTCGTGAAGGAAAATTATTTCAAAATGCATTGAAATATTCAAAATTTCAAATAATTATAATTAACGCGTTTAAGCAAGAAGACTCT
>NC_057707.1:2522371-2524553 GCF_014466175.1 Vespula pensylvanica | reverse complement strand
TTTATTAACTGTTCGTTAATACTTGCAGAAGTGTCCTGCGCGAAATTTTCTAAGTTTCCTCGTCGAAGTCCAAAACACAATTAAACTAGTAAGTGTAAAAGTCGGTAGAAGACCCGTATTTGTTTTCCTCTCTGGCGGCCGAGTATCCCCACTTCGCAATTTGAATCTAAAACAAAATAAATCGTATAGAAAATTAGAAAAAATGTGTGAAAATAAATGTACTTGCATTAATTCTTTTCCATTACTTGCGGAGAACGCGTACTGGGGGAATTGCGATGCGTACTCGTCGAAATTCGAAGCAAGACTGAACCAGTAGCTGTCGCTTATATTGTCGTAACGAGTGGGAGAATATCCCCACCCCACAATTTCATTCTAAAACGAAATAAATCGTATAGCATATTGAAGGAATGAGTGATATAATTATGTACTTACATTGATTCTTCTCTATAACTTCCAAAGAATGCGTACTACGTGAACTGCGATGTGTACTCTTCGAAGTTCGTAGCAAGACTGAACCATTAACTATTAAAATCGGTCGAACGCTCGACTTTGTTGTCATCTCGGGAAGCCCACTATCCCCATTCCACAATTTCATTCTAAAACGAAACAAATCGTATAGAATATTGAAAGAATTAGTAATATAATTATGTACTTACATTGATTCTTCTCTATTACTTCCAAAGAATGCGTACTACGAGAACTGCGATGTGCACTCGTCGGCATACAAAAGGAAACTATCAAAATAATAGTGAAAGTAAATAAAAGTCGTATATATTCGTATTACACAAAGCCAATGATCGCGAAACGAAAATTTCAAAGTATTAAAATTATAAACTAGTTATTTTATTTCTTACACGTATCGATCTTTGTAATGTTAAACGAATATAGTATTGTTTAAATATTAAAACTGTGCAAATATTAAAAACTGTTTAAATAAATGTAAAATTATCGAAAATATTAATTTCTGAGCTTTCGCCTTTGGAAAGATCCGATATTCACTCGTCGGAATACAAAAGAAAACTAATTCGAAATCTCATGTAGCTATATAGTAAATATGTACAAGCAAATGACAAAGTTTTGGTTTGTGCTTACCTTCGCATTGAAAGAATTTTTCTAAAAGATTATGAGGGATGTAGCGTATCAATTTACACAGGTTCGTAGATTCACAGCTTGGAGACAATGTTTTATACTCGGTTCCATGTATTTGTGTGAATGTGTTCAGTATCTGTGTGACAGCAAACGAGAGTGAATATTTTTGTCCACATCTTTTGCGATGAAATACAGATATTTTTGCAAAAAATGATATTGGTCGATGTGCTAATGCTTTTTAGAATTTATACAGATCAGTAATGTTCGAAAATCTAGACGAAATCCTTTTTTTTTTCTTCCCTTATTCAGATGAATTTCTTCTTCGTTGCAGCTTTTTCTTCTTCCAAAGCGATTAGAACTTCTGGCTACCAACGAGTACATAATAAATACTCTCGAGCAGAAATTATTTATGAATTAATATTTATAGATCAATCTATAAGCAAATATAATTAAATATCATTCTTTTCGAACATTTACAAGAGATATTGATCATGGAAAAGATAAATTCTTTGATTATTCCATTTATTAATTAATTATCTTTTGACACCCGAAGTAAAAGACAGAAGAAACCTACGTATATCATTACGCGGGTATTTACGTATTTGGCGGGAATTTTATATAACTTAATAGAAACTAGTAAGACGTTTCATAACAATTTTCAATTATTTTTTTGCGATGGAATATTATATTTTGTGCTATTTTTCAATAAAATGTTAAGAAAAATTAATATATTAATTAATGCGTAATATTTCTAAAATGACGCAATATGTATGTACAACGTGAAGCTGCACATTCACGGTGTAGATGACGCCATTGCTGCTTCGGTTTGTACCAACCAAATATGTCTCCCCGTTACAAGTAATTAGAAGATTTTTTCCACCGTACACTTTATTACTATACATCAATCGATAGCTAAATAAACGATTTTCAAAAGGCCGCATTCTCAAATCGGAACATCGTTGCGTTTAAAAGTTATTCGCGAAAATAAAATCGGTCTCGTTGATCCCCGGGGAGCTATTGCATCGTACTTTTTTTTTCGATTTTCCAGCTTAATTTTCTCAATATCGATACTTCTCCCGCTTTTTAACAATAC
>NC_057707.1:2471820-2522271 GCF_014466175.1 Vespula pensylvanica | reverse complement strand
ATTTTATCCTGTATTAATATGAGATTTCACATTTTTCAGATTTTCAAGAATTTCGCGAGAATAAGGAGCATCGAATTAGAATTAGTGTTGGTGTATCGTTCTTCGTCTCCCAGAATCGAGATGTTCGTCGTTTGAAGGATCAACAGCTACTACCGCTAAACGTACTTCTCTCTTTGTCTCCTGTGAGCAACTGTGAAAAATGAAAAAACGTAATCTGTGAGAATGCGTGAATACTAGACGTTTCGAAGAATTTATGCATGTATAATATACGTATATGTGTGTATATGTGTGATACGATTATTACGAATGTTTTGGTGCGTTGTTCCGAGCTCGACAATCGTTTACATCTGTGTTTTTTTCTTTCTTTTTTTTTTTTTGTCATTTGCTTTCGCTTCGAAAAAGACAGAAGAGAAAAAATAAATTAGGTTAGTAAGCCAATTCAGTTCTTGTTATTTATATAGGTTAGTACTATCCATAAATAATGAGTAGTTTTCATGATCGTTTCAATGATACATTTCAATGATTAGTTCTCTATATATTTATTTACATATTTATTATTTCTCCTTCTTTCCTTTCTTTTTGATTCTCGATTATGTATGATTATTATCGACACATGATATATTACTTCGATCATAAATTATGTAATTATTCGATGTCTAAATAAAAATTCAAAGAAGTATTATTTTTTTCAAATATTTATAAAATATATATGTAGTCATATATACAGATGTGTGTGCGTGTGTGTGTGTGTGTGTGTATATATACGCATCAATACGTAAATCCATCGAATTATTTTGATTTAACAATTACTCATTATTTCGCGTAATGTATAAAGCATAGGGATAACTGTGATACAAGTGCGTATCTATTTAACGTTTCTATATCTTTAAAAAATATAATGTTTTCATTAGAAAATTATTGTCTATGTTTAAAATTCGAATTAATTACATTTGTCATCCATATCGTATTATCTACGTACTTATATTATATTCTTTATTATTTTTCATTAAAAAATATAATATTTGATTTGACTCGATTGTACCTGTGATGACGTCATCGAATTATAGGGACTACTTGCCTTCCTTGCCACTAGTCTCATCGCCATCTTGGATGCAGTGACAAGTGTACATGGTGTTTCGTCGCTCCGCATAATTACAGGTAATTAGCAAATTTTTTCTAACGTACACCCTTTTCCTATATATCAATCGATAGCCAAACGCGCGATTTTCATGAGGCCGCGTTCGCAAGTCTGGGTATCATCGCGTTAAAAAGATATTCGCGAAAATAAAATCAGCCTCTCGTAGATCGCCCAAGGAGCTTTCGCGTCGTATTGTTTCTTCTATTTTCCTGTTTTATTCTCGCAATATTAATACTTCTCTCGCTTTTTAATGATACTCCGATCAATAATTTTGCATTAATAGTTATAATCGATTGATATTTTGTATTAAATTTGATTTTCATATATGATCATACATACTCACACACACACATACACATGCATGCACGCATACAACAGAAATACGATCATTTATATACATATAGGTATACGATCATATATATATTACATATAGTGTACAATTACGTATATGTATATATATATATATATATAAGGATACGATGATATGTAATACACACACACACACATCTATGGATATTCTCTACACATATTACACACACACTTTTAATCTTGTCCTGTAGTAATATGATACTATTTTTTTCAGATTTTCAAGAATTCCGGAGCTACAGTACAAAGCGTCGAATATTTCCAGTGTTTACTGGAATTTATTGGATTTATTTCTTCGATACATTTATTCGATAGGTAAGTTTATTTTATTTTAATAAATATAGCAAGATTTAATAGAAAGAGATAGGTAATATACGATATGAAAGCTACATTAGGTTGTATATTTCTAAAAAATTCTTCGATCGATATCAAAACAAAAACAGTCGAGTGTTCGAACTCTCTCAAGGCCACATGAGAGATCTTTATTTCTATATAACATTTGGACGAATACAAACAAAAGCAGATTAATTTCGACATCGAAATTATTTCTGCAATAATTTTATTTTAGAAAATTTATTACATTTTTATTAATAATTAAGTTTCCGTAGGCAGTTACTTCCAAGCAGTAAGACTTGGTCAATCGATATTGTTTGAGTTTGTATTTTAAGATACAAAGCAAGCAATATCGAGCAAATGGCTGCATACTTTGGTACATTTCAAAAATACTTAGCTTTTAATAATTTCAATATTCACAATCGTATTAAATTATTTCTTAGTGAAACGCACTGAAAAATTCTAATTTCTTTATTATTTTTATTTGTTCTTGATTATTTTCATTTACTTTTATTTATTTTTATTAACTTCTTCCAGGTTAAATATTATATTTTTTATTCTACTTATGTTCACTGTTATATGCTCATATTTTTAAATTAAAAATCTGTTTTTAAATACATATGATGAGCTCCTTAATAAAGAGAGAAAGATAGCGTATAAATAATAGCTTTAAAATATCCCCATCAATTGCAAAATAATTCTTGGAAATAAGTTTCTGGCAAGCAACAAAAGAAAAAGCATGATATTATTCTATTACAGGTATATCTATATACATGTATTTGTATACGCTACACTGTACGCAGTATTTGAGAAGTACCAACAATAGACAATCAAAGGACGACCAAGAGGACGACTTTCTTAGTTCATTTCTACACACTCTTCGTTTGTATCAGCTGTCCGTCCAGACGTGTTCAAACTTGTTTCTGCTTCTTCAATTTTGGTTCCTCTAATTTCTCATTTACATTATATATAATATTTTATAATCTTAATTTAATCATTAACAGCTTATCAATCTTATTTTCTATCCTATTAGATTGCGATATATAATATAGCATTTATATGTTGAATATGCAAATCACATTTACGTGCATAATCTTATTCTCTATTAATAATAGTTTGAATATTTTCAAGTAATTATTCATCATATTGATCAATATAATATTCACTATTGAATTTGAAATTTTAATTTAATTTTCATTAATATAAAAAATTAGATGTTAATTCTAACAAACTATCTATTGTGTTATACGATTTCATGTGTTCTGTCGTAGTCTTATTATAAGTTTCTATGCTCTATTATATTCAGAACTTTTATTATATAATATTTTATATTTTTTTAAAGAAATTTATATATAGATCTCCTACGCAGCTACCTCCTTGTGGTGGGATCCGGAAATCGGTATTGCGAACGTTCGTATATTTTATATTATACAACGTACGCACTACCAGGCCAAAGGCTGACGTTCGGTGTATTAGAAAATAATTTTGATTCAATTTCAATTTGTTAAGAATTATTATGATCTTTGTAATGTTAATCGAATTTATTATTGTTTAAATATTAATTTAATCTACTTATACATTAAAGATTGTTTAAATAATTAGAAAATTACAAATATTACTTTGTATTTTTTCATATATTACTTTAAAAATTCTGTATAATTCTTCGAAATTTTACAGATCAGATTTTATGATCGCTTGGCAGGATAAAGAAAACGTGAATAAAGAAATGTTTTGAGTAATTTATCGAAAGGAATCGTGATGTCGGTATGCAGTACGATCGTTCTAACGAGAGATCGATAAAAGATCGATGAGAGATCTCTAATTAGTGAAGCACGTACAACTATAAATTAGCATCGACCAAGCTTGATTTTTCCTCTTATAATAAATACGGTGAATTCCCTCTTTATTTACTGTTTACTGCGAAGAATTTCCTATTTTAATAAATCTAATCGAAGGATACAAACTAAATAATATTACTTGGATCAGTAAGCGTATTGTAAATCATTGAGAAAATTTTATACTACTCGTGTAGGTGTATACATTTGTGTGTGTGTGTGTGTGTGTGTGTGTGTGTGTGTGTGTGTGTGTGTGTGTGTGTGTGTGTGTGTGTGTGTGTCGTAAAAAAATAAAGTTACAATGAAACTGTACGTGTTACAAATTATAAAAAAAATCAGTCTGAATAAATATATGTTCAAAGAAAGTTTTATTAATACTTTTAGAACTTTTTCTTTATGAAACAACAAGTAAAAATATTTGCATGAAAATCGAATTTGAACTGATCTGTCGTAAAGAAAAATCAAAAAAAATTATCCATCCAACTTTCCAATGATTGTCAAGTTTAAAACAATAAGACGTTATATTTCATAGATCAATATAATCGCATAACTCTTATGGTTTCTCGGACCAGTGAGGCCATGTTTTAATCAAATTGTATAAAGCATTTCCAGGACAACTAGTTTGAGCGGTTTGTCGATGGCCAAGAAGTTTGTAATCGGACTTGATTTTGTTGTTAGCTACTCCGTAAGCTATCAAATTCTGTGCTGCTCGAACGCTCGCTGAATTTGGTACGGTATCTATACACAAATAGACATAAGTAAAATTTGCAATTGTAGAAAAGATAAAAACGAACGAAAAAATTAAATTTAAAAAGAAAGTACGATAAAAGATGCGCTTGTAACTTACTTGTAAATTTACCAATGAGGCAAATACCGATACTTTTGGCATTGTATTGGACCGAATGGGAGCCATGTTTACCCCAGCCACGACCTTCGTAGACATTACCATCTTCACCGACCAAAAAATTGTAGCCGATGTCATCCCATTTTTTCGCGTTCATATGATTATTCTACGAATATAATATGCAATTATTTTTTCAATTATTCCAGCAAAAATTTCGTAACGTTATCAGACATCTTCGTGAATAGAAACCAAAAGAAATAAAAAGAATATATCATAAGCGTCACCTGAAAACTTCTAACTCTAGCCTGACAAATTGCTTGAGTGTTACAACCAACTGTATCCGAATGATGAATAACAACGTAAGGAACTGGATCAATTTTAAGAGCAGGTATAGTAGCTTTCGGCGGTCTAGCTCCCCATTGCCGTCTCGAAATGATATTAGGTGTTCCTGAAAATAAATATGTAAGTATCAGATAACAAATCGATCGATCGATCGTTTATCGATCAGCAATTTTATTTATTGCGATAAAAATTCAACTGCGAAAACATACGAAGAGATGTCATTAAAGAAATTACACTATATAACGTATAAAATCTTTTTTTTTTCGATCTAATCTCCTCGTGTCAAAGCTGACGTCACGATATAATTACCGTACTAACGGCCGATAAAATTATTCTCGCAATTATATATTTTCACATGGTTTACTCCTTTAATGAAGATACACAATTGTTTTTCAAATTTATCTCGTCGAGCGAACGATCAATTTTATTGCCGAATTGCTAATGATTACTCCGATATTTTACATTTTTTTCTCGAGTGAAAATAAATTTCGTTAAGTGCGAAGTATATGTTATATCGAGATACGAGTCAAGGTCTTTTTAATTGTATCTCTTCGTCTCTTCGTTTTATTTCGCAATTGAATGAATCTATAAAACGATCGATGGACATTCGATTCGAGAAAATTGATTACGTCGCAAGAAGAAAAACAACATAAGAGAGATAGAGAGAGAGAGAGAGAGAGAAAGAAAGAAAAAAAGAGAAAGAGTTGTGTTACCAAATGTTTCAGCCGAATCTGCAACTTCCGTTGCACGGCAAATTGCGATGCAAATTGCAACAAGTAGAAACGTTACTCGTACCATTCTCGTTACTTCTTTGATACTATACACTACTTGATGGCAGTTAATATATACTGATCAACTAATCCGCTCTTGAACGCATACATCGAACACATGACCTTTGCACATAGATATTAATATCAAGCATATAAAAGTATTCGTTTGTATTGGTACGTCTGTTGTATACAAGCAATGAAAATTATATGTGTGTATGCGTTCGTGTTCTTTATCTTCGTATACATAAAATAGAATATTAAATTCTTTTTAAGAGACTCTTCAATCGGGGCTTCCCAATTGATTTGCGTATCGTTTTATCGTTATTGCAAACATCAATATTTATTTAATTTTTTTTGTTATAAATGCGATCAGATACATAGAATGTTAAATATTCATTCTCGCAAATGTATGCTAATAGATATGTAAATAATCATCGCGATTCGATGATTTCGCCGAACATTAAATTGAATCAATGTAATTATACCGCAAATATATAACGCAAAACAAATTGTTTATATGATCTGATATAATTGTTGCACGGTACACATAAGATCTTTCTTTTCTCCTTTTCTTTTTTTTTCTATTCTTATCGATTCGTAAATAATATATACTCGTTGATATGAATTATTTTGTCTGAAATCATACGCTAATCGAAAAGTTTTCATCGATATATTACTATCCTACGTAATGTGATGAATAATTTACAAAAACGATTTATATTTAAATACAAAATTCATTCGAAACATAATATATGCAATGTTCGAATTGTCAAAAAGTTACGTACGATACGATACCGTATGAAAAAAAAAAAAAAAAAAAATAATGAGAAAAAACTAAATATAAAAAAATAATAATAAAAGAGGTAGCAACGGTTATATAATATTTTTAGTACGACGATATATAGCATCGAACGATAGTTTCATTGCACGCAGTCTATTATACTAAATCCAATATCTATCGTAATATAACTTTATCGATATTGTAATCGTTATTCGGGTCGTTTCCTTTTGGTACCTGTGATGGAGCTTCCGTTGTAATTTGTACTCTGTCGGGTATGGGATGAGATGTCCAATGAGGAAGTGTCATAACGTATTTGTAAAATGTATCTCCTGGACAAAGTGTACTACGTGCTTGCCGATGTCCGATAACGTTATAATCATGATGTATTTTTCCAAGAGAGATGCCACAAGAAATGAGAGAATTTAAGGCACGAAGGGCCGCGTCATTTGGAAGAAAATCTGTAATGATATCGAATATCAAATATCGAATGATAAAACAAGCTCGTAGAATAAAATTATTTTTCAAATTCGTATTCAAGAAAATAATTTTCGAGGGGATTCACTTGAAGGATTATAATACACATATGTAATGTATCTATGTTGCGTGTTACTTAATATAGTAACGCAACGTCGATACTCGAAAGAGGAAGTATTACGCATAAACACATACATACATACATACATACATACATACATACATACATACATACATACATATATACATATGCCGATTTATGTCAATTACATTTTCTCGAAACCTATAGAATTAATTTATCCATCGATAATAATCTTTCTTGTTTTTCTCGTTCTCTTTTTTTACAAACTTACCCATAAAATCTCCTATAATGCAAATGCCGATACTTTGAAAATTATATCCAGGCGCGTGTGCACCAACTTTATTCCATCCACGGCCCTCGTACACGTTACCATCTTCGCCTATAACGAAATTATAACCAAGGTCGAACCAACCACGATCGTCGATATGCAGATTCTGATAAGATCTGACTATCTTGCTGCAGGCTTCCTGATCGTAACAATATTGACGAATTCCACCATGATGGATCACGACATAAGGCGTTGGTGTGCGTTCGAGTTGTTGCTCGCCCAACGGTTTACGAGCTTTCCATTCTTCTCTAGTGACAATCCTTGGACAACCTGTCGTGGACACATTTGATGTAGGTACATTTATATGTTTTCTCAAGAGGAATCTATCATCGATAAAATATTCAACGAGTTCTTACGATCATTGAGAAGTACATATTTAACTTTGATTATACGAGGAGCGTGTTGAAGAAAAAAAAAAAAGAGAGAGAGAAACGTTCGAATCGACTGTGATTCACCTAACGCGAAGAAATTCTTTACATAACGGCAATACCAATGAATAAATTTTTTAACTTTTTAATCAAACTCGATCGTCACGATCGATATGACTTTGCGTGATTTACTTGAATTCATTTTATCTTCTTCGTTCGTATCTGACGTAAAAAAAAAATATAGAACTATTACGACATATATATATATATATATATATATATATATATATATATATACACATGTGTGTGTTTGTGTGTGTAAAAAAAAAAAGAAATTGAAACGCGAATTCGTAAAATATTTTCTTTAAAAATTTGTAAACTTAACACATCGTCAATAGTCGTCGAATAATTTAATGATCTATACACAATCTATATTACTTTATCTATTTTTTTTTTTTTTACCATTTTGTAAGTTTAACATGGAATTAATCGATCTGACGAATATAAATCGGCTTGGTTATAGATCAGCTATATATAAAAAAAAAGACGACGAACAATAAGACTATTTTATTAATTCCATTTCCGACTGGAATCAAATTCATTTTGTTAAAACAAATACGAAACGATCTAATAATTACGAGACATTGTAATCAAGATTTTATTTGAAAGTATTACCAGTAGTATCGAGACGATACATCGTCTCGTTTAGCGGCGCGCCAAGGACCAAATCATTTTGTAATTGAAAAATGATGAGGATAATGTTGAAAATAAGGATACTTCTTGTCATCGCAAGTCCTCGAAGGTCAACGTAGTCACCGTAGTTGGTCAAAAGTGAAACTGAATGGACATGGAGAAACCGTGTCCCCCTTTTAAACGAAAAATCGAACGACAACTGGGAAGTCCCTCGGAATATAACACTTAATGATGATAGGTCCTTTAACCCTGTCCCCACCTTCGATCACTGATATTCTCAACGGACAGGAAAAAGAAGAAATCAAATCTACAACTATTACAAATGCTCAACAATCGATACTGTATTCAATAAGATAGTTATGTACGAGAACATTTAATCGATTGTAGCAACGATCACTCGAAATGAATAGAAAAAACAACGTTTTCGAATATACGATATCGTATTTGATTAAGATATATTACCAAACTAAATTAAGATATCAAGTTTGCGACAAATATTGAAAGAGTAAGTAAAAAATTATTATAATATTTTTATATACCTTACACAATTGTATAAATAAGAAAATCGATTGAATTAATACGACAGTATCGATAAAATCGATTAGCGCGTATGTGTTTAACGTAAAAATATTTTCTAATGAACGCATCAATGCGATAATACGTTCTAATCGTGATAACGCTTATAATAATAATAAGTTCGTGAGAATTTCTCTCTCTCTCTCTCTTTTTTTTTCTTTTTTCTTCTCTCTCCTTTTTTTTACGTTCAAATATATCGTACATCTTTTCTATAGATTAGATTACCGGAAAATGAAGAAACAATTGCCTCATTTAGAAATAAGCAAACGGTCAATTGTTTTACTTAATTTATTGCAAGATAAATATTACATAAGGGAAACTAGCGAATGGATAAGATCGAATTATTAAGTTATAAACTTGTGTAAGAAAGTAGAAAGTAATCGATGACGTTATTTCTATTAGTTGGATTTTATTAGTTTATTTCTTTTTGATAACAATGAAAAATTTTGTTTTTCCTTAATACAATAAAAAAATGCAATTATTTTATACGAATGCGTAATGACGAGAAGTTGCGACGTGATAATTAGTGTCTCTCTCTCTCTCTCTCTCTCTCTCTCTCTCTCTCTCTCTCTCTCCCTTTATGACATAACATTACTATATTATTTGTGAGTGAACATGTAAGTACCTACATCATAATTGTGCACCGATGTGCACACATTCCTTACGTCTTTTCTTAGAATAAGATAATTCTTGAAGAAAACAATTATCAATTTTCAAACAATATCGATTCAATCGAAAACAATATCGATTTTCTCCTTATACGTAATAACTACACGACGATCTTAAATTATCAATATCGATGTGTGATACTTTTTTCTTTCTCTTGTTTCTCTTGTATTTTTTTTAAATTATACGATCGATACGATAAAGGATATAAAATATTAATCGATCCTTAGAAACCATTTTAGAAAATGATTTGTTGTCGATGCACGACTATTCGACGCGATTAATTTTTTTTTTTTTTTATTTTTTTTTTGTAACGTAGATATTTAATGTCGATTCGATTTAAACAATTTATTAATAAAATTCAATGTCGTATATGGCATGTTGAAACTTATATAAGCATAAATTTTCAATCGATTTTATAAACTTCGATAACGATGTATATATTTATATTTCATATGACACGTTCCCGATAAAAGAATAATTATTGCTTTATTGTAAATGAAATGATAAGAATAATCGTATGATAATCTAAAAAAAAAAAAAAAAAAAAAAGAGAAAAAAAAGAATTGTATCAATCTGTTAAGTCATTACATCTATCGTACAAATCTGCTAAGTCATTTCGTCGAATAAAATATTATATTTCATTACTTCATCATCGATCAATCGATCAGTTGGTAATATGTACGGCTAATTAATAATACACTGATTAACACGAATCTCACTTTGTTTCGTTCTAATAAAGAAAATTATATTATAAATACCTTCCAACATGTGCGGCCAATACGATGTTAACGCGTCCGAGTATTACGATGAACTGGAAAATAAGTCTTTGCAGATGAATTCTAACATTCGGATGATAATATTCGACGAAATAATTATAATGCGCCAAAAAAATTACTTTAGTTGTAAGTACGTAACAACGCACGATATAGATATATAGATATACGATCTATTATCATTAGAAATTTAACAATTGATCGTCTCAACGTATCATAATCGAAATTTTATATTTTGAAACTAAAGACGCGGCGAACAAGATTATTTCTTATAGCATCAAGCATTATCCTACCGAATATAAAAGTTGTAATATAACTTTGTTTTTCTTACTCTCATAGAAAATCACTATTCATGAGCAATCATCATTTGTTTTTTGCTTATTGAAACAAACACGATTACGCGTGTCGACCTACGTAGCCCGTAAAGAATTAAGTAAATATGTAGGTTAAGGAAACATTATCGTAAGGAGAGTGGGAGGAAGGGGGAGGAGGAACTAGAGCGTCATCTATGATGCTTTTACGATACTACTATTACTTATCGGTAAAGTCACATTATGACATCATTGTATTCTAAGAAAATGTCACTCGACATATAAATATTTACAATGAATTTATTTCATTAATACGCGTTTTAAAACATACGAAATACATATACATATGTAATAATTTTATATAAAACAACATGAATGCGGACGATCAATTGCCAAATATCGAGAAAATATTTAAGAATGAAGATGAAGATTTTGTACCTGGAGCCGGGTAAATAAATATATATTATTATTTTAACATTTAACCTATTACTCTTAATTTACATATATAATGTGATAATGATGTTAAATATTTTTTTTTTTTGTTTCTTTTTATATTCTTTGTTTTTGTTTCTTTTGTTTTTAGATCTAACTTAGCTGCTATTTTTGGAAATTATACAAAAGATCAAGATATATCCTGTGTAATAAAACAGCCAGGCCAAAAAAAATCTAGTAACAAGCGTAACAGTTTATCGACTCCTTCCTCTACTAAAACAGAAGTTATTATTGCGAAAGCTATTCATGCTTATAAATTGTACGTTTATTCTCATATATATATATATATATTTTCTTTTTATTTCAATTAAAAATTTATTTATTAGTATTGTTAATTAATTATTCGTAGGCAAAATGGACAATATATTTCTATTGGTAAACTTGGAATAGCGTTAACAGGGAATGTTTCTGCTAGAATATATCAAATAATTTTATATAAAACCAAACAAGAATATGTTTCAATAGTTACCATAACAAGGAAGTTTACATATACCGTTCAAATTAATAATTATTCTACTTATTATGATGACAATAATGAAAATTGGTCGATCTTATTTGAAAGTAATGATGCTTGTATCGAATTTGCAAGAGAAATAGGTATAGCTAAATATTTTTCAAAGGAAGACAAAATAGATAATGTAATCTATCAAGATTTAACAGCTGTTACTAAAGAAAAAGTTACAAAAGAAGGATCCAGTGTATCTATGAAATATTTTATTAGTACAGATATTGTGCAGCCATGTAAAATAAATTATTCGTCGTTACAAACAATGACGGTAAATATATCAATGGACGATAGTTGGGAAAAAACTCTTGTAGGAATTAGTAAAGAATTAAAAAGGATTTTATTTTTACCTCCTAGTAAACAGGTACTTTATATATTGTTTTCATTATTAGTTGTGCTGAGATAATATATTTGTGAAAAACTTATACTGCAATAATAATTAGTCTCTTAAATAGATCAGTTTAGGTCCAGGTTTTCCAAAAGACAAAGATATTTTGATGGAGATAGAAGTAACGAATATACAAGACTCAGAAGAACAATACTCTTTGTCTAAACCTACAGTTTCTGGCAAAGCTTCATTGCTGTCAAGAATGGCTAAAATGGGTCAATCGATTCTTCCAAAGATGCAGACATCGACAACTACAGATTCTGAAGATACAGAGGTATTTTAAAGTAATAAGTATAATATATCTTACAATTTATATAATCAAAGATATGTATTTGTAGGATGACTCACCACAAAAATCACCACGACAGAAAAAGGTAAAAAAATTATATTGTATTATTTTAGTAAAAAAATAAAAGAAAAGAAAATATATGATCATTATATATTACATATGGTATTGTAAGATGATTTAAATTTAAGACATGTTCTTTTTCAGATAGAATCATTAGAAGTGTCATTACAAAAAAAACATATGACACAGGAAACATCTGGGAGTATAACACAAAGTACTTGCAAAGTAACGAAATCGAAAAATAACGTGCCTTCGACAAACCCCATTATCTCTAAACCATTAATTCCTAGTGCCGCGTTTACATCTCCATGGCCTGCTTCACAACTACAAGTAATTCGGATTTACTTTTTAATATGATTTTTTTTTTCTTGTATTATTAATAAAAAATTATATGACATTTGCATCATTCTAGTCAAATTATATAACATCAAATGGTCAAATGTATTCCTTACAACCACAGCCTGTAACTCAAGCTGTATCTACCGTAATTGATCCAAGTTTAAATATGCTTTTGTCAGAAACTAGAATGGCAAATGCCGAGCTCAGAATGGGAATGTCCAAAATAGCTGATAATGTACAAAAAGTACTTGATAAGGTAATTATACTGATAAATCGTGTAATCATGTACATACGTATTATCTTAGTACTTATTTTTTTATGTCTTCTAGTTTCATATTTTGGAATTACAAAATGCATCTTCAACGAAAGATGCAACAATGGAAGATACCTTGAAATTATTATTAACTATGAATACATCACAAAGTGGTGCTAAAAACAAAGAATTATTAAACACAACAGATGTCGAAAAAGATGTTTGTTGTGAACATTTATCTGATCTATCCAAAATAAGAAAAGAAATTGTTGAATTAGAAAATGAAGTAAAATATTTAAAGGGTAATTAAATTATCTTTTTTGTGCATTTGTCTTTTTTTACAACATTATTACAAAACCGAAATAAAGTTATGATTGTTTCACAGAGTCATTATCGAAAAGTGTAGAATTTGCTAAGACATTAGAGGAAGAGAAAGTATCTTTATCCAGTATTAATAAAGAATTAAATGATAAAATTAAAGTTCTTGAAATATCATTGAGTAATAAAAATGATGAATTAATTGCAAAATTGGAAGATATAGAAAAGTACAAAAAGTCCCAAAACGAATATGAAAGAGACAATGCAGAATTGAAAAATAAAATTTCAGAACTTGCTGCAAAAGTTGATAGTGCTATGACAGGAATTAATATGGTATCTTCAAAACATTTTATGGTATAATTATCAGTTATTTGAATAATTCATAATATTTTATTAAATTCATTCACAGAAAGAAAACAAAAATAAAGAAATCAAGTATATTATGAACAAGACTTATCTTACTTTAATGGAAACATTTACGAATGATTCATATAGCAGTGAACATATAAAAGCAGTTGTAGCCAATACAATAAAGGTATAGAAAATTCTTTAATCGTGATATCATTATGTATATTATTACAAATACAATTCGTTCCTAGAACATTACATTGCAAGTTTTACAAGAGGTTCCTGAAAGAAATATAATAGAAACAGGAACGGAATTAAGAAAGGCCTTGAAAAATATCCAGGATAACGATGAACAATCAAGCAAATTTTTAAATAATCCAAATTCGGTAAGTGATTGTTCTAACACATATATAATTAAACGCTGTTTTTTTTCTAAATTTGTTATATAAAAAAGTAATATTTTCTATATTATAGGTTATACCAGCCGAACAAAATGAACCACCACCTATCCCGCCAATGGACAAAGAATTGGACAATGCTATCTATTAACGCAACGATAACACTGTAATTATCTCTCTATGGATCATTCCATATAAATAAATGATATTTTTAAATTTATTTGCATTCGTATGCATAAGTTTAAAACTCGATTCATATTTTTTTTCGTTCCTTATAAATATTATAAAGACGAACGATATTAAAACATTCGTAACTTATTTTGTAGATTTTGTAATAAATACATGAATCTGATAATATAAACCTTTGAAATATTCATTTTAAGAAGCTTATCTTCGTACTATAATATGAAACGAGTAGATGACAGGAAAGATGCGCCGAAGGTCGTATACCTGCATACGAAAAATGGCGCAAAAGCACGGTACGTGGTCTTGGTAGAAACAGTATTGACGATATTTACGTTCGAAGAACGATTAATTAAATTAAACATGATGCGGTGTTCATTGTGTTATCAGAAATACGTAATTGTTAAGAGTTAAAAGGTCTGGCTGGTTGAGTTTGTCCGGCTCTCAAGAATTTGTATTTGTCTGTATTCACGGTTAGATTTTTGGCTTCTACCACGTCAATCAAAACGATACTTAACCTCACAAATCATGGAGGAAACAAAATTTTCTCATTTAATATTTTATAAATACCTTGTCTTTACGATCTATTAAGAGAAATCCAAACAGAATGATAATCTCTTTTCAAATATCGTTTTAGAGTTATAATTCCGTTAATGACGGTCGCCTATTCTAACATTCTTTTGCTTTTTACGATTAGAAAATGTCGGACTTTGAAATTTTTATGATATAAACATAAACTAAAAATTATATTTAATATCATTTTATGTGTTATATAGGAATGTAGGTGTGGAAAGATGATGGTAATGGATCAGATATTACCAGTTGATCAATAAAATATTGGTTTATGAAGAAATAATAGGAATCATGTTCTTTATCACTTAGATTATTAGTTGTCATTTTTATGATGGATGCAAGTTCTGTGGAGGATAATGATGTATCTTTTCGTTTGGGGGAGATGTTTGACAGTTACGAAGAGTTGGAACATAAATTGGAGAAATTTTCAAAACGTAGTCTTGTGCATTACTGGAGAAGAGACAGTAGAACAGTTAGCGGTGCTCATATGAAAACTGCAAGACCTATTAGCGAACGTTTAAAATATTATTCGGTGAAATACGCGTGCATCTATGGTGGTCAAAAGTTTCTTCCACGTGGTGCTGGCAGGAGACAATCTCAGTTAGTTTGTAAATACAATTTTCTTTAGTATTTTCAATGATAATATGCTTATTGATAAAAGATATTAAATCGATTTTAATGTAGTTCAATAATAATGAAATTAGAAATTAATAATACAATTTTACTTATCTCTGCATATAGATCAATTAGGACCAATTGTCCAGCACACATTATGCTTAGAGCATCGAAAGATGGAACAAAATTGGAAGTAACTAGTGTTAATAACGAACATAATCACGAAATTTCAGAGGTAACAAAACATTATCCAAAAAAAAAAAAAAAAAAAAAAAAAAAATAAGAAAGAAAAAGAAAAAAATCACCTATACTAAACATATGCACAAAAGAATCAAAATCTTGTATCAATATTTATTCTACAGGAATTATTCAAGAATTTACCACAAGAGAGGAAACTTTGTGGTGAAATCAAACAAGAAGTACAAGACCTCATGCAATTGCATATAGATCGTAAAAGATTAAAAGAATATGTACGTTTACGTACGAATAAAATATTACGTTCGAAAGATTTATTTAATATAGCTGCAGCTAATAAGCAAAAAAAAGACATTACGCCTGAAAGAGCATATCAATTATTTAAAAAAATACACGATATTGAAAAAATGCAAGGTGTACATGGCGAAAGAAAATTATATTCCGAGTCAGAAGATGAAATTGCACAAACGATAAAAAGAATGAAAAAAGAACAGGAGTCAGCTTGGGGTCAGGATGTAAGATCGATTTTATGAGATGACCTTGCGACGAGATACGATTAATTATTTTATTTTCAAATCGAGATCAATGGGAAAATATTTATTTGTTTTTTTTTTTAAGGGTCTATCGCCTGAATTAGAAGTGAGCGAAGGAAATGATGGTGACGATTCGTATGGCGGTCAATTGACTCAAGAAGAAGTAGTAGATGAAATGGATGCAACAGAGGATAAATTGTTGAGAACAAATAATGAGGGTGATATAATAACAACAAATGGAGAGATAGTAGGAGAATTAGTAATGGAAGACGGAGATCCATCGGTAATAGTCGAGTCTATTGTCAACGCGGATGGTTCTGTTTTTGTTGATGAACGAGATTTTAATACATATTGCAGTAATCATTTGTCACATACGGTCGATGATAGTCAATCTCCTAATTCTCAAGGTATTATTCTTTTATAAATTCAATAAGGTATATTAACGCGTTTCTTTATTTTTGTGACAATACCGTATCGTTTATAAAAAAAAAAAATATATATATATATATATATAAAACAGTTTTAGATATAGATGCTATAACATCTTCAGCAAATATAGAGAAAATGACAAAAGATCCTACATCTAGTCATAAAATACAAAATAGATCCTTAACGTCGCAACCACAGCAAACATCGAAATCAGCCAATGATTTTAACGAAACTGCGGATTCGAGGATTTGGATTATGAAGGAGGCAACGTCTATGGAAGCAGAAGTAGATAGCAGTCCTGAAAGTGAAACAAATGGATCCAAATGTGCTGCTATTATAAAAGGAGATATCGATACCAACGATGTGGTATTAACGGATGAGGCTAGTCATCAATTGTTGCAAGAACAATTAGCTGTACTTCGTGCGGAAAGAGGAAAGTTACATCATGAGACTGAAATGTTAAAACTTAAAAAAGACAAATTAAAACTACAAATTAATTGTTATACAAATGAGTTAAAAAAGCAGGAGATGGAGAAAGAGAAATTAAGATTGGAAATTAAATTACTTCAATCTAAAGTAATGGAAGATAGTAATGACGTGTCTCATTATATTTTTGTGCCTTGATTGTTGAGAAATAGGTTAATTTACTGATAGGATAAATAAGGGATATTAGGGCGCACAAGTTAGTATACTAAGAAGATTACATCTTATTTAATATTAGAGATTATATAAAAATGGTTGTTATAATTTTACAGTAGATAAAATTAAAAATAAAAAGTTTTTATCTATGTGGTAGATATTACTATAATATAATTTTATTCTTTTTATGAGCCACGAAAACAATTAATTTTTATTTATTTCTTTTTTTTCTTTTTCTTTACACGTATTATCACGTGTATCGATGTTAAATAAGATGTATGACGAAACATTAACAGTGTATAGATTCTGAATTGGTATTTCATCAATGTATGATAATATATGAAATAAGTTTAAGTATTCTTCTTCATCGATGTCGTTTCTTAATTATAATATAAGATCGTATAGCATTTAATAAATTATTTTGAAAATATAAATGTTTTTTCTTTTTTTTCTTTCTTTTTTTTTTTTTTTTTTATACGTTTATCTTATCCAATAGTAATTAATATGAAAGTAGTTTAGGAAAATGATATACAATAAACTTGTTTACCAATGTATTAAATTCCTACTTCGTCTTCGAGTTTTTTGACTTGAACTACCATATTTTTAATATCTTTTGTCCTGTAAAAGATTTACGATTAAATTATAAGATATAATTTATTAGATTCTAGAAATATTTTATCACTTACATTTGCGTAAGATTTTCTTTAATAGCTTCTTCTTGATTTTTACTAAATACTATTTCCTTTTGTTTCTCGACAATCTCTGTATTTTCCATAAAAGTCGTTTGTTGGGCTGCCCTCTTTTTCAATTGTTCCAATCGTACCTTTAAATCTTGTATTTTATCTTTCATCCTTCTCAATTCTTCCGCTTCTTCTCTTTCAACGGCACTCATTGATGGTTCCTTGTAGTTTACTAATCTCAGCACCTCTTCCGCCCTATAGAATAATTTTTGTTTATTGTACATATTATTTATATTGCGAATTACATTATTGATTTATTTTAAAGGGGATTTCCAAAAAATTTGCAATGCTTTGGGCACCATGAAAATTAAAAATTCACCAATACGTATTTAGATGCGTTCGAAAGGAACATATACTTTTCGAAATAATTATTCACCTGCGTGCTAATTCCTCCTGTTTATCTTTAATATCCTCGTAACGTTCGGCCAAACGTCCTGCAGTTTGTTGAAGCTCCTTTTTCGTTTCCATTAAAATATCTAATTCTTTTAGTAAGTGAGTTTTTAATGCTTTTAATGCTCGTAATTTTTTACCAATTTCTTCGCGAGCCTTATCATGCCTTATAAAATGTTGTCGGCGAAAGATTTGCGTAACGTGGAACAAGAGCTAAAACAATAGAGATAGAGTTATATATTGATTAAAAAATAAAAAAAAATAAAAGAAAGTATAAAAAAATTAAAGAAGTGTATTAATTAATAATTAAGAAGATATTTTCTTTTGTTACTTCTACGCATTCCCTCAGCGTCATCGATCGATTTCCAAGTTTCGTGATTGGTTGCGACGTTTCGTGCTTTAACAAATTTTTTATGTAGACGTCGAAAGGTTCTTTGCTCACCTTTAATAAATCAATGAAATAAATAAAAAACAAAAGATATATATATATATATATATATATGCAAATATTATTATCATTTGTATTTATTCGATCAGTATTTTTTATCGATTAATTGTAAGTTACTTTGTAAGATAAAAACCATTTTACTTAATGTAATTGATCAGTGTTACGTTTTATTATAAATACCGATCACTTTTTTGAGATACTGATTAAATATGTTCAAAAATACTGGTCCGATAAATGTCAGTCTATTATAATATAATTTAAATTCAATTTTGTAAATAATCGAACATACTTTTTTAGTTGAAGTCACTATTGGTTCAGGAAGTTCGATACGTGGAAGATAATGAAGATCTATTACGGAAAGATCGACGACATCGCCCGTATGAAGTAAAGCGATTAGCACGCATGGTTCTTGAATAAGTCCAAATCCAAGAATTGGTGTGGCCTCATCCTTTCCGGTATGCTTAGTTCTCGTGCAAATTAAATATTGCGAACTCGATTGATTTGACAACGAAGGTAAAAAGCTCTCTTCTATTTTATCTAGAATCAAACGAATCAGATTAAAGATTATTCTAATAGATATTTTAATAAATGGTATTATAATAAAAATTTATTTAATGTTTTCTTTACCATTGGTAATATTGATATAATCGTCTAATTGTGATACCATTGGTAGACTAACCATATGTATTCCAGCATTGTGAGAACAGAAGTACCTAATGAACGAACGTAAAATTCTATTCAATAAATAATCATCATAATTTTTCAAACTAATCATCCGTTCGATTACAGATATCTAATTTAAAAGTGATAATCGAAATACCTGGACTTGTTACCCTTATCGTTATGCACATGAATGGGACAATTATATTTTTTGTCATTATCCGTGAAAAATAAACCAAGTTCCATTTCTATACACTCGTAGATGTAAAGTGCATCTTCTGGTGTATGTAAACTGTAAGTTGAACCGTATTGCGACCAGGTCTAGAAAATTTTAATGAACACTGTCTACACATCGACATTTAATTACGTAAACACGAAAGATTTCAATCTCAAAAGAAAAATCCGATAGAATTTAATTTTTGTCAAACAATCGACGAAATGTATCGTACCTTTTTATCGTTCTCCTCCTCTTCCAATGTTTCTTTAAGCAATATAGCATGATATATTCTTCCATTGCACATAGCAATTACAACTATAGGCGGAGTGGTTTGTATGCACATGATCGAACACGAATCTATTCCATAATTGTCATCGGTCGGTGGATACATAGACAGAGAACCATAAACTACAGGTTTGTCGTAACTTTAAAAAGAGAATATATTAAAAAAGATATATCGATATTATTACGATGAGAATTAATATTAAAACGCATTTAATTCGATGCGTTCACTTACTTATCATAGAGAACATTATCACGAACAATGAGAACTTCGCCATTTCCGCGTAGTACGAGGATCGGCCATTCGATTTGATTCCAATCGATGGCGTTTTTAGCCTGTAACGATACCATCGATATCCAAAAAAATTTTTATTATCGAGCGACAATCCTTCCCTACTGTGAAATATATTTATTTATTTATTTACGTATATACCTCGTTTATATTTTTACCGACGAGAAGTTCCGGTCTCCTTAACGTTGGCGTAGCAAAATCAAAATCGACAGCAGTATCACCGAGTGACGCAAAATTAGGTATTTTCGATGGCGAACCACTCATCGGACTACGTCCGACTTTCCAACTTTTGATAAGCTTCGGCGTTCTATTGATCTCGCACTCGTACAAACTACGTAGAGAAAAGTAACGTAGTGGAAATTAAAATGAATTTAATACGATGAAAAATATCTAAGCGTATTTAACGATAGATAACGTTTCGTTTTAACGATACCAACCGAAAGATATTCTCGGATGTTAAAACCAAGAGATGAGAATCGTCGGTCGAACCTGGATGCCATCTTGCTTTACGAATTTCAGTAGTAGCACCGAAATCACCGAAACAATGGCTTCTGTAAAAGAAATCATTCAAATCGAAATACGAAGTACGAAAGAAATAACGTTCGAGAAAAGTAAAGAAAATCTTGGTCAGTGGTCACGCGAGTCTTTAACTTGTCACGGGACGACAAGCAGCTTTGTATAGATATAACATAAGAGATTAGGTATACTCGGACGTCGTTATAGCTTACGTTTCATATATATATAGATATACATAAATATATATATATATATATAAACATAAATATGTATATATGTACGTATATATCTATGTACGTATGTATTTTATTATTATTCTCTCGCTTTACGTGGCTGGACATGGTAACGTTGGCAAAGGGGGTTGGTTGTTGACGATGGTTAGTCCACGGTCGCGTTATTAATGTTCCTGGCATGGCAGGAAGAGAGATAGGAAGGAAGGAAGGAGAAGGAGAGACTGAGAGAAAATGGGAAAAAAAGAGAGGAGAGGAGAGGAGAAGAGGAGGAGGAAAGGGGGAGAAGGAGAGGGGAGGCGAGAGATGCGTGAGAGGGAGAAATTCGTGGATACGAGAGGTGTCACCAACACTAACGCTTCACAAACGAACATCAAGGACTCTACTGGCGACACCACTACTACCACTACTATCACCACCACGCGACCAACGTAACCATTGTACGCCAGAGTTCTTAATAATTGATAAAAATGTACGCGGCGCACCGTCAGCGCGAGAGAGCAGTATAAAGAGAGAGAGAGAGAAAGGGAGAGGGTAAGAGGGTAAGAGGGGCAAAAGCCAGGAACAGAGAGGCGTCAGACCACCCTTTGCACGACCACCACCCAGTCGTTTCGTTGACAAAGGCACATGCAACGATTTATTCGCCCTTTTTACCATGTACTCTCTCTCTTTCTCTCTCTCTCTCTCTTTCTCTTTCTCTTTCTCTTTCTCTCACTCTTTTTCTCTCTCACGAATTTTTCTTCGTTTTGTCAAAATTTCAGATTAATCAGAATATATACATATATGTGTGTGTGTATTTATGTGTATATGTGTGTGTGTGTTTGTGTGTGTCTATCTATATCGAGGTCTTTTACGTTACATCAAAAGTCATAAACCTTTACACGGATTAGTCTTTGCCGACAATCTTGCCTCTCGAACTCTTATCACCTTATATGCAACTCTCGCAATTCGGAGAGAATTCTCTCTCTCTCTCTCTCCCTCCCTCTCTATTTCTAATATTACTCGCTGAAGGAGAAAAAAAATAATTGAAAGAAAAAAAGGAAAAACGGAGAAGAAAAAAAGAGGAATAAAAGAACGTGCAGCTGCTCGAATCTAATTAAGAAATTCTTACATGGCAGTAGCGCACATTCTGCCATACCCTCTCCTCTTTTGCACGTCTTGTTCCTTCCATTTCGTTCCTCTTTCCATCTCTCTTTCTCTCTTTTTTCCTCTCACCTTCTTAGTCTTCTCTCTCATTCTCTCTCTCTTTCTCTTTCTATTTGACTCTAACTCTTTCTATTTTTCCTTCTCTTTCTCTTTATCTTTCCCTTTTCTCAGTACTCAGTTCGCCGAAGCGGCCCGGAAAAATTAAAAATAATTTTCCCTAGGTAAACGTATTAACCTCTCGGGCTAGTGGGCAAGCTTTTTTACGCGACGCTTTTCTCGCAATTTGTACAAAGAACCGGCCACAGGTCTCCCGACTTCAAAGCGAATCTTACAGAGAGTATATATCGCATAATTTTATTTCGCGGGGGTATATTTCTTTTTCTTTTTCTTTTCTTTTCTTTTTTATAATTTTTTTTCTGTTCTTCTTTATCCCATCCCTTCCCTTCCACCCTTCTTAACCTACCTCCCACCCCTCCAGGTATTTCTCCCAGTACCATTGTACGACCAACCGTTATATTGCGGCTTCCATTGCACCTCTTCTTCCTTAGAGAGTTTCTTCGAGTGAGAGAGAGAAAGAGAGAAAGATATATAAAAGGGGTATGAGAGGGGGAAAGAAAGAAAATGAAAAAAAGAAAAGAAAAAGAAAAAATAAGACGAATTGTTCCCTCACGATTTAGATACTCCTCTTCTCGCGCGATTTACGCGAGATGAAGAAAAAAAAAAAAAAAAAAAGAAAAAGAATAAAAAAAAAAAAAAGAAAGAAAAAGGAGAAAAGAGGTTTTGAAGTCTCCTAACCAGGAATATTACGAATACGCCAGATAATCGAACTAAATTAAAACGTTTTTACCATTACGGAGGATGAGTAATCGTCATTGTTCCCACGAGAGTATAAAATCAGAGACGACCGGCAAACGAGAGATAAGCGTCCGACTCGTTCGTTCGGTCTCTCTCTCTTTCTCCTCTCTTTTCCTCTCTTTCGTTCGCCTTTTCATCTTTTCTTCCTCGGCAATAAATCTCGGTGAAAAACCTATCCGGATCTACTACCGCTCGCTCTTCTTCTCCGCGCTTAACCTAAAAATTCATTAGATTATAAAGCCATTAATGCTCATCCGCGCGACCGGACTCGGATCTCTCTCTTTCTCTCTCTCTCTTTTCTTTTTTTCTTTTCTTCTCACGTTGATTTCACACTTGGATCGATGTTAGTTTGAGTTGCAAGTTCAGCGTTATTATTACCATCATTGTTCTATATAGAATTTTTTCTTTTTAGACGATCCTATGAAATTTTAATGAATATATACATATATATATATGTATATATGTAATATATGAAATACAAATGAACCGAAACAAAAGAATCTATTTATATGTAAAATAGAAAACATGAGCAAGAGCCTAGCCGCCTACGCGACAAAAATTGTTTTAGGAGAGTACAAAGGGTGAATCGTACGATTTAAGGGTTGCACGTTAAACCATCAAAACGATTATCTAATTTTATCGATATTAAAATTATAACAAGCGACAGCAGATTTCATCCCTTATGTCGTTTCGTTCTTCTTCGATAGGCTAAATTATTTCTTCGCTTAAACTTGCAAATATATTCTCAAAATTTTATATCGATCACACTCGATAGTGTTTTTTACATTATCAATGTCAAATTATGTATCTAATGTTCGTATCATTTCAGCCAATTTTACTTTTATCAAAGTAACGTATTATCGAGAAAAACATATTCGTGATTCAATAATATTTTGTTTAAAGCTTTTCGAAATCCCTTTAATAACTTGCGAAATCTTACAATATTATAATCGGCAATATAATCGTAAGACGAATAATATTAGGTTGACACCTGTTACAAACGTTTTCGTAATCCAAGTACAGTTTATAATGATCATTTTGTAGGATCCCCTCCATCTGGTTGGAACGTTCGCCGCGCTTAATTCTGACTTGGTGACCGTGTAATAACAAATACATACATGCATAGATACATATACACGTAAAACTGTGTAATATCGTTCAGTAACTTGAAATATTTTTATTAGATTCTCTTGAAATTACGAGCAGAGGCGAAGAATGAAAAGGAGGATGAGGAGGGCTTGAAGACGTTAGACGGTGACGAGGAGGAAGAGGAGGAGGAGGAGAAGGGGGTTGAAGGAGAATTGTGGTAGTCGTGGGGGCGGTTAGCAAGGTGGGCTTACGAAGCTATGCTCACGATATAACGAGAGCCATTATGATAAGCGAATGCATAGATTAGACATAACTTGTTAGCCTGCTTATACGCTCGTTATACGACGCTAACGTATACTATTCAAAAGACGAAGGGGCTAAATATTAGAGAGAGAGAGAGAGAGAGAGAGAGAGAGAGAGAGAGAGAGAGAGAGAGAGAGAGAGAGAGAAGATTGAGTGCTTGTCTAACCGACCAAGCAATTACAAAAGCGCGTGTTACACTTTATACCTTCGCTCACGTTACCAGATATTTTTAGAATCCTTCGGATTCTTTTTTAACGATCGCAAAAATTTATCTTACACGCAGCCAATTTATTTAAAAACTGACCTGTGTTCATATTTTTTTTCTCTCTCTTTTTTTTTTTTTTTCTATTTCGAGATTATTTAAATCGATCGATGAAAAATATCGACGAACGATCCATACTAATATGGTTGCATACATTTTTTAAGATATATCTAATTTTTCGATTTTCTTATTTTCATATTTACAGTACTTTCTTTCTTACTTCTTATTAAATATTCTTCTAATTAAATACACATGTACATGTATAAGTATCTACGTACTTGTGTTTAAACGATTGACGAAACAAGGATAAACTCTTATTATATGTATTTCCCGTACGTGAAAATAAAACGAAAGATGTTCTAATCTCGAAAATACGTAACATCGTTTCCGCGTTCTTCGAAAACTCTAGAATCTCGTGACTAGAAGGCGTTAGAGAATGGAAGTTCGCGACTCCGTTTCGACCCCGTGTCGGCCGGTGAGCGTTCTGGAAGATGCGTCCGATGGTGTGAGGGTGGCCCATAAAATCGGGATGTTGCGCAAAATATAACGAGCAACGTTCTCTGCTCGTTGCTGGCTGACGCTCCTTTCTCTCTCTCTCTCTCTCTTTCTCTCTCTCTCTCTCTCTCTCTCTCTCGTAATTCATCCTCTGCTCTCGCTTTGCTTTCGCCTTCCTCGACGACACCTGCGTCGGCAACTAAGCCCGTTAATTCTCAACGTTGCGTCCCGTTTCCATCGTGGGCATCGGTTTCGGGAAACGGTCTACCATTTCCCTAGATCCTTGTAACTAGGATCCTTCTCTCTCTCCCTGTCTCTCTCTCTCTCTCTCTCTCTCTCTCTCTCTCTCTCTATTCTCTCCTCTTCTGCTTTCATCACTATCTCGAAACTTCATTAATTATATCCTAATGATTCATTGAACGGTTCAACGAATATTAAATGAATAATTCATTCATTGATATTAATAATTAATAATTAATATCATATACTTGTGAAAGATAAATAGATAAGTATTTAGAGTAATAGAGTATTCTTATGGTAATATTTTTTATTCTATGATAACCTCGTTTTTTACTTTGAGATCTGTTTTAGTTTTCCTCGAAATTGATTCCTTTCATTAAAAATTACAGCGTGTTCGTTTTAACAGATAGTTAAAGATGTACGATATACGAGTATGGATTCTTAATATTCTTAAACAAAGTCGTAGATCGATATTCGTTTTCGAGAAAAAAGGAAAAAAAAAAAGAAAGAGGATGCATAAATATTTGAAGAAAAGAGAAAAAGATAGAAAGACGCGTTTCAAGGATGGGTGCCACTTACATAGATACGAGCATTCCTTTTTACACCTATGTATGTACGTTCACACGTCTAATCTCTAGAGCTCCGTTAGGTAGGTACCTCGTTACATGTGTTTGGCCTCCAAAGAGACAAAGTTTCGCAATCTTGCAAAGCTAACACACACATATACTGTATATACATACAGACGCGTTTGCGATACATTCTTACCATGCTAATGACGCGCAAATCGCGAAACGTCCCAGGGCCGAGCAATGCGAGAGAGCTTGGATAAAATAGCGGAGACGTTCGTGGAGAAAGCGGAAGAGCGAAAAAGGAGGAGAATTTGTAGGAGAATGGGATAGGCGAGAAGGAAGGAGAAAGAGGATGGTACGTAGAAAAAAGTCGTGGAGAAAATTTATGTGTCTTCGGACGTGACGAAACGAAACGAAACGAAACGAAACGAAACGAAACGAAAGGACGGAGATGTAGTTAGATCCGATGGTAGGTACTCGCGGACCGACCTGGCTGGATGGAAAACGGCAAACAAAAGGATATGTTGTATCTATATGTATATATGTATGTAAATATATGAGTATGTGTGTGTGTGGTAGAGAAAGAGAAAGAGAGAAAGAGACAGAAGGAGAAATGGAAAGAGCGCGAGAGAGAGAGAGAAAAGATGGAGAAAAAGTAAAAAAGGGATGCAAGTGTGCACGGGTTCGCAGTGCTAGCTCACCCTTCCTCCCTTCGACCCTCTTTCTCAGTACGTAGGTAACACACGTACTACCGGTGTAATTAAAAGAACCGACAGATGTCTCTCTTTCGCCGTCGGATTTTATTTCGTTATACGAGGAGACGACGACGACGACGACGACGACGACGATGACGACGATGTTCGCGATGGTGTCCACAAGAAGGACGAGGATGAGGACGAATACGAGGACGATCTCGTTGACGAGAACATGCTAGATGTATTTAAATTTTTTTACGTAACTCTACGGACGAAATTCTTTGATTAGAAGTGTCCTCGTTGGTGGCTACGAATGTAGTCATTATATATATATATATATATATATATATATATATATATATATATATATACATACATTCATAGATACATACATTTCTTTCAAGTACTCGTCGACGGATAAACGTCGTATATACCTCCTTCTATTTTCATCTTTTAAGCTCGAATCGTCTTCTTCTTTAAGAATATATATGTATGCTTACTTCTCAGGCTAGAATTATCGTAAGCTAACGTGAATCGCGTGCGAAAAGAAAGGGTTGGAGGGATAGGGATTCGAGCAAAAGCAAGTATTTCGTGCGACATAGATATTATTTACGCTTATGATCCTCTCTCTCTCTCTCTTTCTCTGTCTTTCTCGCGGAGATATAGACTACGAGAGACCGGTTTTGCGCATTCGCGCTTAATGCGGACAACGAGAACAAAAAGAAAAGAAGGAAAAAAGAAAAAAAAGAAAAGAAAAGAAAAGAAAAGAAAAGCATTTTATTATTCCGCCCTTACTTTTTTTGTTTCATCTCTTCGCATTTCTTCCTAGTTATATTTTACGGGTTGCGAGGTTCGGCTGGAGATTTTTTTTTCTTTCTTTTCTATACCGTACACTTTTAAAAAATTACCTACGACATATGTAACCAGGAAATACGGAATAATTCGATTTCTTTCGTTAACGTTGGTCGTCCGACCCGACGACGATCGGACGTACGAGAAAATGGTCTCAGAGCGACGATAAGGTTTCTCGTCGTATGTTAGATATACGATAAAGCGTGCTTTAGTATGCTCGCGCGTAAGAGAGATACAGATAGACACAAAGAGAGAAAAAGAGAGAGAGAAAGAGAAGGTATACCGTAAAACGGCTTATACATTTTTTTACCTCGGTGCGGCTACATTTTTCAAAAAGGCGCGGATATCATCGGGGACCATCTAAATCATCCCCCGTGGTAGAGACAAAGAGAGAGAAAGAGAGAGAGAGAGAGAGAGAGAGAGAGAGAGAGAGAGAGGTGGAGTATAGGGTGAGGGGATGGGGTTGGGCTTACCACGCACCCTATGTTCGGACTCAGCAAACACAAGCCAAACCACCAGCCGATACCTCGTCGGCTACCCTCCGAAAACACAACGACCGTGTCGCAGTCCGTTCGTGGCTCGCGGCAAGCCGCTGATTTTCGTTACTGCTTGCTCATCGAAAAAAAGTAGAAAAAAGGGGTGCGAGATGGAGTGCGTATATGTGTGTATGTATGCGACAGGAGAGAGAGAGAGGGAGAGAGAGAGAGAGAGAGAGAGAGAGAGAAGGATAGCGGTAGGAACGTTTGCACAGTGTACAGCGTAAAGATAGGAAGAGGGATGCGGCGACGAGCCGGTGTGCACGCGTCCTCCTCGCGTTCCCGTATGCGGATCACCGTGAGCGAATATATACGAGCGTAGAGCGTGTGGCTCCCCGAGATTAGCCGAGGCTTTATATCGGGATTACATATGTAAAACCATTAGGTTAAATCATTTTTTAAATAAACGCTTTTCCCCCTCTCGGACAGAACGGGCAGCTCAGCGAGCACTGCTACAGATAGCGATGAGAGGCGGCAACTCGTCGTTCTCTATTCCAGAGTAGGATGGGGTAGGATAGAGTTCAGGGGTGGGTGAATAGCTTGGAGGGATGAGGTAGGGGTAGACTGGAGATGAGAGAGAGTGTCCGTTGGCTCGTCGGACTGACATGAAATATTCCATAGCACGTTTATCCACGTGCTAGAAGATTTTCCTCGGTGACGGTACCAGAGAACATACGCAACGCGATCGTTTTTACGATTATCGTTTCTAACGTTCTAACGTAAAGTCTCTTATTCTAGAGAAATAAAAGATTCGAGTCAAGTACATCGTTGCGAGGGAGAGAAACATTTCTTTGCGGGGGAAGAATAATTTCTATCGTCGAATAAATTCGTATTTATGTAAAAAATAAAAGGAGGAAAATACAAAAAAGAAAGAAAAGAAGTAGATCAGTCCGGTTGGAAGAGTCGAGGGTTTTAAATGAAAGGTTTATGATTCATTGGTTGCTGTTCATTGGTGGTTCGTTAACGAGTAATGTTGAACCTAAGAGAGATGAGAATTATTCATAAACGTAGGCCGACTCTTAGCAATAACCGAAGAGAGAGAGAAAGAGAGATAGAGAGACGGAGAAAGGGGTTGGTTTCCGGTTTTCCACCGTGTTGAGACCGAAGCTGAATTCTAGCGGATATTAAGATGAGTATGGTTAGAGAACCGAGCGAGGTCCTCCTGGTCGCATAATAAACACATAACGGTAATCCTTAAAACAATAATTAGCCCGCGTGAGCCAACGGAGAAACGGAGAGCAATCTTCCGTTGCCACGTGGAATTGCACCGCTTTCGCAATTCGTTGTCGAATTACTGCCGCGACTCGCGCGACGCTGCCGGGCTAGACAACTTACTCCTACAACACCACTGACTTAGGTACCTTATGCACTAGGGATTCTACTTACTTCCTAAAACGATTATTCCCGAGATTGTATCACGCAAATGGCTTACAACACTAAAGATTCATTGGATTTACCGAGATTACATTCGTTTTTTTCGCTCGATCATTCTTATCGTTTCTTTTTTTCTTTCCTTTTTTCTTTTTATCATTTTTTCTTATTTTATTCTATCTCAATGATCGATCCGTTTTATCTTTGATTGCTGTTTGACGTATTTTTTTTCTATCTTTTCTTTTTTTCTTTTATTTTCTCCTCTAAAGAAACAGGAAAATAACGAATCGTTTATAAAACTGTCCATTCGTTTTATGTTAACGATAAAGATTGCTTCGTTGTTTTTGTTTGTTCTTTTTAAGAGTCGACTTTTTAGACGACGCACTGCGGATTCAGCATAGATGTCAATTATTATAAACCTCGTTGCTTCGTTATGCCAGGGTGTTTGAAACGATGAAATTACGAAGAAACGAAAAAGTCGAGGGGGAAAGGGATGGGAACGTTAGAAAATCTGTGGAAAGGGTGCCTACCGTGAAAGAGTCGAAGAGGTGTGGCGTCGCAAAGTGGTAATAGTTTTAATCCGGTGTCTTGAAGTCAGGATTTGGTGGCGCGGCAGTTAGTGGGCTCCTGGTAAGTCCAAGCGAAACCCAGTTCTCGCTCTGATATCATAATCCGAATAATCACTATTATTGCCGCCATTTGCTTAATCCGTGAGTGAGTATTCCACCCTGTCCCACGTTTCACAAGCGTTTAACGAAAATGATCACGGACGATGAAAATCCCAAAATATCTCAGGTATCGATATATCTTTATCATCCAAGTTTTTTTAACTTAACGATATTCTAACCGAACGACGACAACGAGAATATAATTTGATAGTCGTACGATTGAACGTACGATTTTGATATAAGAGACACATTATAACGCTCGTTTAAACTCAATTATATGATATTTTTCGTGAAAATTTAAAAGGAAACATGGTAATACAGTTAAATCTTACGTTTCTTTATTCTTGTTTCTTTTTTTATCTTATTTTATTTTTCTTTTCTTTTCTTTTCTTTTCTTTACTCGCGAGCAAAGATCCTTCCAGTTTGCGAAAAGTTTCGTGAGCAATATCGTATAAAAGCCCATTTAGCCTTGTTTAAGCTAGGAAGGAGACATTAAATCCCAGAGATTCTCGTTCTAATGGCCGCGACTCTCTTACAAACTGTTTCGCGGTCTTTTATAATTTGTGCATAGGACGTTGGTACGCGCTAGTCTTTTATAAATCTACCCAAATCTGGTCGACGCCGTTGGAGTTGAGAAAAATCGCTCAAGAGATATAACGGTAAAAAAAAGTTTTGGCGCAACTGCCGCTCTTAATTTCAACAGTTTTGTTTGCCATCGTTCCCTTTCTACTCGTCTCAGAGAGCAAGCGTTTTCATTCGTTTCCGCAAAAAGTTCGGAATTATGTATTAGCAGGAAGCCGGAGAGAGGTAATGCGTCTATTTTGAATTCAGCTTACTATGAAATTATAATGAAACAGGCGACTCGAGGCAGCCGCTGTGTTTACCACGTTCTACACTTTGTGAATCCTTACGGACACTGTAGTATCTATTTAATATATATACATACATACATACATACACACACATACACACACACACACACACACACACACACACACACACATATATATATATATATAAATTTCGCTAATTAAGCGAGAAAAATTTACTTTTAACTTGGGTCACCGTCGAGTGCCAAACGAAACGAAACGTAAGAAATCTAAAAGCTAATCCGATCTTTTGTTATATCACTCGATAGCTTTGAGTAAAACGTTGTTATAGAAAGCTCGGTAGGTTTGAGATAATGTTACGCAAGACAGTAGTGGCCTAGGCGGCATGTGTCCTTGATGAGGCGGTTAGTATTCAGCGGTGCTTTCTGCCCTCGGAGAACTTTTGAAAACTAAGCGAGTAAAGCCACCTTAATTCCATAAGAGGGAGGCCAAAACGGGATTCGGGCGTCATCGTAACATCCTCTTAATTACGGGATATTAGGACGCCCACGAGAACTAAGGAGATGAAGAAGGTGAGACGCGACTTTCTTCCATCGTACGATTACCAATTTAATCTTTTATCCCATGTCGATGTGCTCTCTATTTTTCATTGCAAAATTTTTTATTTAACGAACAAAAGGAAGATATATACATATATATATAAATTTATAAAATACTTACGCGCATAAAATGGTATCCTTTCCTCCTTGAAAACCCGCGTCTTTACCCCATCGTTTGGGCAACTCCATGATAGCAATTCCAAGATTACCCCATAGAGCTACTTGCGTAACTGTTTCATTGATGAACATATTCATGACCTCGAAGATGGGCGGATCGGTTGGTTGCAGAGTCTGAAAGGAAAAAAAGCGTTGATAAATGTTAGAAATTTTACGAACTTGTCAGAGAAATTATTTCGCGAGTCAACTAAAAAAAAAAAAAAAAAAAAGAAAAAGAAAAAAACCACGTAGAACGATTTCCATCAATTCAATTCGCTGGATTCCTTGACGGATCTCATTTCTTTTTTCTGTACGAACTGTCAAAGTAGGTACATACATACATACTTATTACATCCCTTCTTCCTTCCCTTATTTTCTTTCGTCTCTTCTTTTTTTCTTTTTTGTTTCGTTTTTTCGTTCTCGCTTTCGCTTCCCGGTACGGATCGTCTATCGATTGAAAAACTTTATAATACGATCCCTCGCTTACTTGTTTGTTTTCTGGTTTGATTTTTATCACGGCCCTTACGGGAAAAAGGCAGGTGTACGAGGCAAAACGTTCGCCCACCCCAATCACGGCGACGCTGTGATTCTTCTTCGGGCGTCTTCCTTTCCTTTCTACCATCTTATATATATATATATCTCTATCCATCCATCCATCCATCTATCTATCTATCTATCTCTTTTCTTACCCTTACCTTACCGAGCAAGTTCGTCGCAACCCCCTCGATATTTAATTTCGAACTAAGTTCGCCAAGGAGAACATCATTACAAGGAGAAGGTATCCCCGCAGGTGGGGTATCGGCGCGTATCAAGAGGTAATTACTTTTTTTCCCAGAGGCGGCTAGCCATGCTTTCGGTTCTCCAGCGTTCGAAATAGGAGGAGGATGAGGAGAAGGAAATAAGGAACATTCCGCATTAAAAAAAGAAAAAGAAAAGAGAGAAAGAAAAGGAAAGAAAGAAAAAAAAAATGCGAAACAAAAAGGAAAAGAATCTTAAAGAAGGAATAAAGAATTCTCTATCGCAAATGCAATATCTACAAATTCGAGCTTATCGCACGAAAGAAACAACGAAGAGATGCGTTTGTGTGTGCATGTATCTAACACCGTATCTCCGTCTATCGTTTATCCTCATCATCGCATCGTCGTTTCTCTCTCTTCCTCATTCTCGTCTTTCTTATCCTCCTTATCCTCATCCTCATCATCCTCCTTCTCCGTTAGACAAATTCGCTGGAGGGAGTAAAGCTAAGCGCGTTTCGACATCGACGAATGAAAGCTTCGTGCGTTTAAAAAGTTCTTTCCTCATTAAGACGCGCACTCCCTCGGGTCGTTGATGGCATAACGTAACGACGAGTGCACGTTTCTCTACGTATTTCCTCTCTCTCTCTCTCTTTCTCTCTCTCTCTATCCCTCTCGCTTCATCCCCCTTTTCTCGGTGTTCCTTCACTTTACGTTCTTCCTCTTCGTCAGACCGTTAGAAACACATTTATTAACGGGAATTCGCCTCCTCGTCCTCCTTCTTCTCGGCACACGGATAAGAAGAAAGACAGACAGAGAGAGAGAGAGAGAGAGAGAGAGAGAGAGAAGAGAGAAAGAGAGGTTTCTCTCTCACTCTTTTACTCCCTCTCCGAACTGTTCGTCTCTCGGACGAGAAGAGCCCTCATTCACTTTGCCCGTTGTCCCGTCCCAGGGAGAAAGAAAAAAGACGTCACATTGTCGACGCCTTATTAATCCAGTAGCGTAGACCGGGGACTGAGTGAAACAGAGAGAAAGAGAGAAAAAGAGAAAGAGAGAAAAAGAGAAAGAGAGAGAGAGAAAGAAAAGGAAGGAGGTTCCTTCGCTACGCTCGCTCGCTCGCTCGCGCGAAGTCAGAGTCGGCAAAAGTGTCGCGGGGAAGGGTCCTTTGAAGAAATTAAAAGAACAGAGGGTATAATGTGAACACATCCATTTCGTCGTATTCCCCTCCTTCCTTCGACTTTCTCTTCCCGGACTTTTTCTTTTTCACCATTCACCGTTTTACTTGCCTTCTGTCTCTTTATCTCTCTTTATCTCTCTTTCTCTTTCTCTTCTTCTTCTTATCTTTCTCTCTCTCTCTTTTTCTCTCTTTCTTTTTCTCTTTCTGCAGTGCAAGGCCAGAACCATTAAGACCGTCGTTCTACGTGCTTTCGCTAAGCACCAGTTGGATAGACATCTCTCGAGCCTTGTCACGGTTTCTTAAAATCCAAAGTATATACTTCCCACTTCCCTTCCGCGATCTCTTCTCCTTTCGACGCACCCTTTTATCCGTTGTGTTGCCCTTTTGTTTTGCTTTTCTCTCTCTCTCTCTCTCTTTCTTTCTTTTTTAAATGTTAAGTGCACCAGACGACTCTACTAGCTCGGAATCGCGCGAGAATCATTTCGGTGATTCTTTGTAAAAGTATCTGCCCTGTTAGAAGGGGTGAATTAAGGGGGTACTGGTGCTAAGATATACATGTACGTATGTATATACGTACTCAAACGAGATCGGTGGATCTTTTTGTGTAAGAATCGTTTTGCGCAAGGGTTAAACCCTTATTCTCTTATTTCCTTGTGAGAGATTTCTCTTTAACGCGTCTAACCGTGAGTGACTAAATGGAGAAACTTAAGGCGAGAGGTTCGCTTCCGTAAACTCTAATTTCACCGACGGTCATGGAATTAATTAAATTTTAATGATAAGCACGCTTTCGCAAGTTACGAAAGGGATAAGAAAGGGTAGTAAGGTGTGGGAGTAAGGCGAGGTGAGGAGTGGGATGGATGGTAGTGGGGATGGGAGAGCGTTTGGGTGGCTCGGTGGGTGGTTGACTGAGGAGCGTTGGAAAGAAGAGCCACCGAAAGACATCCTCGTAAAGCGGTAAGGTATCCGGCTCGTATTAGGATGGCAAACGAGGATGTTAGCCAAATAATGCAAAGCAAAAGCCCCGCTGAGATATAGTACGACATTTGTCCATATTAAGGCGATGTCAGCTCGCAATGCTCGCGATCTTTTGTCTAACCGTTGCTCTCTCGACCTTTTGCCATCTCTCTCTCTGTCTCTTTCTCTCTCTTTCTCTGTCCGCGTAAGGCTCTCCGTTCTTCCCACCCATCCCACCCTACCCCTACCTCCTTTTAGCCCACCCTTTCAGCCCGTCCTCGCATCTAAGTCACCGTATATATGCGTGAGTATGTTTTGAAATTATATAGCGGAACATCAGCCGTCGTTAGTCAGGTTCTGCCACATTCTAGCGTTAACTATGTGTACTTTGAGCACCCGTTACATCGCCATTCGTCAGCCTAGAGACCTCGGCGTACGCGTAATTCTCCGTGTTTCGCGTTGCGCACTTGGCTCGTAATAATTTCCTCGGTCCTGACAAGGGCGGGCTTCAGAAAATTTGTTGAGGACTCGAAAAAAAAGAAGAAGAAGGAAAGAAAAGAGAAAAAGGCAAGAACAAAAGAGAAATAATAACGATGACAATAACAATCATAATAAAAAGAAATTAACAAAACTAAGAGAGTACCGAGGTATCGCTATCATTTCTAGCAGCTTTTTTCAAATCCTATCGATCACTTTCGTACAATCTTCATAAATTATCCACCTTCCACGTTCCTTTTTTTCTCTCGAGCTGACGCTCGAACGATCTTTTTCTTTCCTTTTTTCATTTGTTTATTTTTTCGTTTTCGTTTTCATTTTCAACCCCCAACCTAGAATCGCGCGGACGAGAACGGGGAACACCCGGTATACATGCAGTTTTCGGACAGAAAGGGTCGGAGGGTGGAAGGGAGGGAGGGAGGGAGGGAGGGAGGGAGGAGAGAGAGCCATGCTAGGTGGTCGGCGTCGGTGTAAATTTGCATTGAACGAAATGAGGCGCTATGGGGCATTCCAGTCCGAAGTTAATAGCTTCCCAACGATTAACTGTATCTCCCAACCCACTTTCTCTTCCCACCGTCCTCCCTTCATTCCTCCTTTCCCTCTTTCTCTCTCCCTCTCTCTCTCTCTTTCTACCTCACTCACCCTCTCGTTCGCTCTCTGTTTGTCATCCAGGTTCACCCTCTCTCGATCTCTCTTTCTCTTACACGCATATCCCCTTCTTTACCTACTCTGTCGCACGCGCCCAGAACGTACTTACCTATATCGTCCCTCCTAATAATGTATGTTCCGAAGGTCGCGAAATAACTGACTTAGCCAGGAACAACGTGATCCTATTGAATAGAATCGAATTTATTTAAATTACTTCGTAAACGTCGATCTTTCTCTATCCTCGATCGATTATCATTTCAATGATCTAAATGATTAGGAAGTTGGCGTAGTTCCCTGAACGAATTCGTTGCGAACGAACGACGTTTGGAAAAGCTTGGGTTGAGCCAATAGTTTCTAGGCGCGAGAAGGCGCCACGGGGGTTATACGGCATAATTTAGTGGACAGTTTGATATACAAACAATCTTTAATGAAATTCTTGGTGTTCATTAATAACGCATTACAGTCTCATGCAGCAGCGACGTCGGTGTCGGGCGTCGGTAGCCGGGAATCCTCTGCCATACTACCCTCCCTTTCCCTCTTTCTCTCTCTCTCTCTCTCTCTTTCCCTATCTCCCTTTTACCCCACACCTACGCCCCTTCTCTCTATTTTCCTCCTCATACTCTGCCGTTCCCACTCGTACCATCGACCTACACCCTTTATCGCTTCCCCTTTCGACCCACCTTCCTAGCTCTCACATTGCCTTTCTACACGCTTCCCAACGGAATGCACGTGCCCGGAGGCACGCGTACTTTTATCGAGCATCGATACTTTGCCTCGCGTTTATAAATGAATCCTTTTTTACCTCTAAATCTGTTACCTGGATATAGCTAAATCGTTTTTACAGGTAAAAGGGATATTGGATTGAAGAAATGAATTACGTTGAGGTTGGATACCTCAAATAGTTATTAATTCTTGGTCAATATAATTAAAAAATATTGTAGACTTTGTAGCGTGTACATCACTGTGGTTTAATTAATATCGTATAACATCCAAGCGTATTATTAGTTCGCATCGATATCGAATCCAGCTCGTTTATAGATGTCAACGGCTAAAGGCTATGATTAATAAATCGACGTAATTAGGAGGGTGTTAAGAACGAGCGACGAATGACAATCGAGTTTTGTATTAATGCCTGACCAAGCCGCACCCACGGTCCCTGTGCGACGTCCACAGCGATGACCATCAGCCTGATCGTTCGTTTAATCAAGGAACCCGCTAACGCGATTAACTTATTGCGTTATTCTTCCGCGCACACGTGAGCCTCGAATCAGCGAGACGACAGAAACGTAATTCCCATTATGTTATTTCCTATCCCCGTCCTTCTCTCTATTTTCTTTCGTTATTCGCACGATCCCTTATTTTACTCTAGGTTACCTAACTTACTTGTCACAATATGAAGTATCACCGAATCATTGGGCGTCGACTCGTTTCAATGATATTTCTAAATTAATTATTCCCTTTCTATTTGATTGTTCAAACTCTGACCTAAAAATATTTAATATCACGCGTGAACATTCCTTTTGAGAGTTGGAAGCGTCCGGTCTGAAATACTACTTAACATTATACGGCGTCTGTGTTTGATGAGTTTGCATTTTCTGAAGTAGACATAAATAATACGAGTCACATTTTATATTACCATGGAAAAGCAAAACGAAGGCGTCAATGTTAGCACGCATGACAGCGGCACGCACATAAACGTGAACGCTCGCATCCGGTGAATGGTCCGCAAACTCCGTACAATGTAAAGATCGGTAGGTAGGTAGGGAGGGAGGGAGGACTGGAGAGAAAGAGAGAGGGTAGGAATAGAGGAGGCAAATGGAAGACTGCCGGACCCTCGACTCTGACGTGGACATCAGGAACAACGAGCAAGAGGAGGAAGAAAGTGGTAGAGGTAGTAATGGTGGTGGTGACCCAGCTAGATGGAAGGAAACGTTCGAAAGAGGGTAAAGAAGAGGGAGAGCTTGAGACTTGCGTTGGTGCGTCGGTGGATACCGGAGGACGATATAGAATTTTAATATAGTGGTTTACGAGCGCGATTGTCCGCCATTTTACGGGCGCTATAGAGCGGCCATTTGAATTCTTAGATCTGCATACTTTGCGGAATTGCGTGGTGCTAGTGGGCACCACCATCTCGTAGGATGGTACGAGAACGTTGCGGAGGATCGTGAGGCCAGCCAACCCCATCAACGAACGAAGCGCATCGTGCCGAGTAGACTCGCTATCGCGCGAGGATGTTCAAATACCTTGACCGTCTCCCTATATTACGGCTTAATAAAATAATAACGTCGGTAAGAGCCGACGGGATGCGATGATGAAAATCGGCGGTGTACTCGCGAACCAACAAGAAGAAGAACCACACAAGGAGATCGATGCCAACACGAATCTTTCTTTTTTTTTTTTCAGCTACGTTGATGAAATTCCTTTCCATCTACCTTCTCTCTTTCTCTTGATAATTACTTATAAGCGCAAATATTTGCCGATATTTTTATAGGTGACGTTATCCTATCGCGAGTCGGTGCGTTTCGTGACATATAGATAGCCCTATTACCAAAGTACAGACCAAAGTAGTTGGTTATTACGTCTCGTAAAAGGGACGTCCAGAATCCCATTTGATTATCATAGAATTCGAGTTTCTACGAACCGATGGTGGATTATTAATTTTTTTCTTTCTTCTCATCTGGCATTATTCGCCGACGACTCACATCGCATGCAGCACGTCTCGCGACGATAATGGAAATACATTCGAGGATTTATAAGCGCTATTCAAAAAAAAAAAAAAAAAAAGAAAAAAAAAGAAAAGAAAAAAAAGTCCCTTTGTCGGGATTATTTTTAATTTTCAAAGATTTTTCTATAGGCAAACATATATTTCCTCATTGTAGAAGAACCAGAAAACAAAAAAGAAAGTGAGGGAAAAAGGAAGAAAAGAAAAAAAGAAGAAAAAAAAAAAAGAAAAAAAGAGGAACGAGTTCAACCTTTGGTCTCTGTTTCTGTTCCCTTGCGATTCGAAATTAATGATTCTGGGGTCTCTCATTTGGTATACCTTAATCAGGCTAGGAGCCCTTTAGGCATCCGTAATCGTCCGAACGCGAGTACCCCGAGTACGACGATACGCTAGCTTCCTTTTCCTTCTCTCCCTCTATCTTTGGCTACCTCTTGTCCGTCTCTCTCTCTCTCTCTCTCTTCTTTACTCTCTTTTACTCTCTTCCTCGTCCGTGATATAAGCCGTATCAGTTATAATTTACAATGTTATGGCGATTTTATGTATATCTTGCCGCGGCCGTACTCCCCACACAGCGCCGAGAAGTATTATTTAAATTAAACGAGGCTAAACTAAGCGAAGCAGGGGTATCGAAGTGGCAGAGAAAGAGAAAGAGAGGGAGAAAGAGAGATAGCTATAGAGAAAAAGAGAGAGAGAGAGAGAGAGAGAGAGAGAGGTGCCGCGGTGGTATGCAAATTATTATCGCGGGGCGATAATTTAAATGCATATTTCGCCTCCTATATCATTTTATTATTGCCAGCGAAGTTAAGTCGGTCCGTGGGCCAACGTTTACGAGGACGTTGGTGAGACACTCTCCTTGCCTTGGCAAGAGAGATGACGGGTGGTGTTGGTTACCTCGTATACACCCTCTCTCCCTCTTTTCCACCCCCTCCCCACCCACTCGTGCTTTCCCCCGTATTAGAAACGCTATCGAAGCGTTTTCTCCGTATAATCCTCATTGTTACCAGGCACGAGGATCATAATATTCTGTCTGGTAATGGCCAACAGGGAGGATTAATAATGGGGAACTAATTGTAGGACCGTAGGAAGTGCCAGCTCATCCACCTTTGGCAAACGTAGCTCTACGAGAGATGTCCACGTTTCTTGATCGATTAACGCGAACGTCCTTCATCGTTTCTTCAACGACATCTATTTTTATTATTTATAGATAAAGTCATCGTTTCTTTCAAGGATCTTTGCGTATCTTCTTTTCCTTGCCTCATTTCTTAATTTCTCTTTCTTTTCGTTTCGTTTTATTTTGTTTCGTTTTAGATTATCCTCTTCTAGCATGCGGACAGATCGTTGTTAGAAAGGAACGTTGATTATCCGCCGGAAACCGGAATTAAAGACGCACGCCGGTGGTTTTTGTCGGGGGCCGATTTAAATTTTCGACTTAGAAATTCTACGAAGGAAATAACCTACGTCCGCCGTTGTTTCTCAACGGGACGGGACGGGACGGGACGCATTTAATCTCGATTTACATTTCACGGTAGGGAAAATCGTATGTAGGACGGTTGGAGAACGGTGACTAGGTGTACGAAGGTGAGGTTGGCTGGCCGGAAGATACGCATTCGTAGGATTCAAGCAGTGCTTTTAAGAATCGGAGAAGTAAGGTAATTTACCTATGTGTTGGCGACGGGCAATGGCAATCGCAATGGCAACCGGCACTGGTAACGCGCTAAGGGTCGAAAGGACCTAACAACGTCCCTTTTCCAATGTTTTCCAACGTTCCCTCGTTCTTCTCGAAACGGCGAAGAAGGGTTAAAACCTGCGGGGCAGTATTTTAATTCTCAACCGTTATCGCGTCGCGCGCCGCCGCTGCCTGGCTCGGGTCAGTAGCGAAAGATACATGTAAGTTGACCCCGCCCCTCGAGACCTTTCTGGACGCTTATGAATATTAATTCCGCCCCATCTGTGTGAGCCACCTACTTCCCTATCCGAAAGCAAACCCGACAGGAACAAATTAGATCTTTCCTTCCATACATTTCGCTTTTATTCGCGCGACACTCCTCTTGAACCATCACGCGGATCCTACCAGCCGCCAGCCGTTGTCCTCTTTCTTCTTTTTTATTTTTATTTCTTCTTTTTTATTCTCCTTTCCTTTTTGTTTCCTTTTTTTGTCTTTCCTCCCCTTCCTATCCCGCTTCATCCTATCTCATCCCGTGGAATCTGTTTCTGACAGTGGCGGTAACGCAATGTCCATCTATTGCCTCTCTCTCTCTCTCTCTCTCTCTATCTCCTTCTCTTTTCTCATGATTTAGAATAATGAATATTTTCTTTCAGAACCGCTCACCCGACTCTTTCTTCTTTGTCTTTTTTCCCCCTTGATATTCGTTCTCACGTTTGCACGATATACTTACTTACTTACTTACTTGTTACTCGTTAGACGATATACCTATTACTCTGCCTCGATAATCATCTAACGAGGATTAGGTGTACCTACGTGATATCAAAATACGTGTTGAAAATGCGCATTTTGTACTCCTATCTCGCACGACGAGTTTATCTTACGTTCGTATCTTTCGTATGTCGGAAAAGCCAAGCGACCCTTGATATTTCCTAGAACAAGTTAGTTTCCAAGTCGCGACTATCCGTGATTTCGAAGGGTGCGTGTTTCACGGCCACATGTTCCCTTGTAATACAGACGTTCAGGTAGAATACCAATACGCGTGCGCACGTCTCACAATAGGGAACGACGAGGTGCAAGAGTAACCGCGAACGCACGCGGGATTGAAGAAGAAGAAGAAGAAGAAAGGGGTTAGAGAGGGAGGAGGGTGAGAAGAAAGGGACTCTCTACAAATAGATATAATTTCCCTTGAATCTGGCAATCTCGTAGGTACGAATATAACCAGGAGTTAAAACCGCAGCACGAGTGTCGTATCTTATACCACCTTCTAGGTTCACCTTCTAATCCAGACACCCTTGCACGGGTTCCACTGGTAGAATCTTATTATCAGCCTACGTTTCATTTCGAGATACAAGGAAGGAAATTTCTTGGATTGCGGTGTATAACCATTGAAAGTAAAGATCGTAAAATTGGGTCGTTGGATCTTGGGTAACGTTGTAAGATTGAACGAACGAACGAACGAAACTCCAAAAACTAATTTAGCTTTCTCGCCGACTGAAAAAAATATTATATTATATCGTCGAATTCTGAAAAAATTTTCAACCCTCTATCTCTTTCATTATTCGTCGTTAAACAGGACAAGGAGTTTTTCACCTTTTTTATCTTCTTCATTATGGTTAATCATTATTACGAAATATCTAGGTACTTGTCTTCGTTTTATCAATATTAAATAAAGCAGTTTCTCTCTCTCTCTCTCTCTCTCTCTCTCTCTCTCTCTCTCTCTCTCTCCTCTGTCTTTTAAGATTCTTTTACGACATTGATGTAACTTAGTTCTTCGTCGTGGATACGTCGAGTGAGTAAGAGTGTAACTCTCCTTCTCCCTCTCCAAGAGAACTTCTCCTCGTATCCTACATTTCAAGGGACTATAGTAGTAGTCTCTTCCATAGATACGCGAACACCGTGCACGCCGTTTCGCTGTTTCGGTTTGCCTTAATGGATTTCGCTGTATAATTGTAAAATATCTCGTCGAGTTCCACATGCGCGTGCATTTACGAGCGGACACGTGCGGATCCTTCCTCACGACCTCGGCGTTAATTTTGCCGCGTGCGAGCGAGAGTGAGCGAGAGCGTTCTCTCTTTCTTTCTCTCTCTCTCTCTCTCTCTCTCTCTCTCTCTCTCTCTCTCTCGCATTTAATAGATAACTTTCTAAGCAACTACTCGCTTTTCACGACTCTCAAGATATAACTTATATACATTAAAAAGAAACGACCCCGAAGAATTATCTTTCCTTGTTTTAAAGAAACTTCTCCTCTTTTTTTTCCAACTTCGAATCCGAACGAATTGATTTATATTCAAAGGCTCGCATGACCATTGATATTTGAGTAGGATCGGTCTCAAATAATTCAAGAGATTTCAAACAATATATTTCAATTAATACGGAGTAGATCTTTGAGAATGACGCGTGACATTGTTTTTTCTTTTCATTTTTTTTTTTTTTTTTTGGAAAGCACCAGTCAGAATCTGTGATCAACGATAGGGTATATACGATAAGAGAGAGAAAGAGAGAGAGAGAGAGAGAGAGAGAGAGAAAGAGACTGAGATAGAAGGAGAAAGAGAAAGAGAAATAGAGAGAGACAGACAGAGAGAAAGAGAGTACAGAGAACTGATAAAATATTGAAGACATTGATTCATCTGTTCGAGCTTATGTTGCAGGTACGCAAACGCAAATACGCGGAATGCTCGTTGCATCGTTGAAAAATCGTCGGGGGAGTAACGCATGACCCGTTAAGTATGGGCTCCACTGAAAAATAACCTGGCAAATTGAATGGAGGCGACACAGACTGCGAGAGAGCGAAGGGCGTACCGTAGGATGGGAGGGTGAGAGGACGAAAGGGGTTGGGATGGTTGAAGGGGAAGGGGAAAGGCTAGGGGAGGTGGCGGAAGAGAATGGTTGGGGTTCTGATGGCCGGAGTAAAATTCGGCATTGGGGATGGGCGTTGGAGGAGACATTGTACTTGTCGCCCTACCCGCATGACGAATATGGCTTTTGTAATTAGAAAATATGCTCTCGTCCGTGTCTCTATATCGAAGACTTCGTTCGGTTCTACCTTCGCGCGCGCTTCCGAGTACTGTAATAAAAAAAAAAAAAAGAAAAAAAACTGAACGAGTAGAAAAATATTTGACACGAGTTGGCTTTTTGCGTTACCTATTTACAACTATTTATAATCTCAGCTCATTGAAATGAACGAACGTTCTACGTTGCTAGCGATATAAAATTCGATCGTGGAAAAAAAAAGAAGTATGAGTGTGGATGAAAAAAGATAAAAAACTAAAACAAAAAAAAAAATATGTAGGATGTGAAAGGAAGAAAGGTGGGTTAGGGTGAGTGGGTGGTTGAGGGTTAAAGTCTGTACGGGTTAAAGAGAGGCAACATCAAACATTAAACATAATGACTCTCGACAAGAATGTTACCCCACGTTACGTTATAGTGCCAAGGGAAAAGTAGCTATTTGCCATATTATTACGCGCGTTTGATGCGACGACGTGTGGAAACGACATGCGCGTGCTTTCTCTCTTTCACATTACTCTTGGCCCGCGGAGAAGGAAAACCTTCCCTTATACCGTGTGGACTAAGCGCGCTCACCTAATGGGACTCGATTTACAATATAAATTATCAGTGATACGTATTCTCGCGAAGGTATTCCCCTATCTCTCGTTCTCTCTGCTTTCTTTGAAATTCCATAGCGATGGTTCCTGACCCTACAGGAGGAAGAACTTGAACACGGCTGACAACTCTCTCTCTCCCTCTCTCTCTCTCTTTTTCTTTTTATTTATTTATTTATTTTTTTTGTAACAAAATATTTCTGGAAAACGCCACGCGAGCGAGGCCTGCAAAATATATATATATATATATATATATATGTAGGGGGAAAAAAAAGGTTAAGGTAGGTAAGACGTAAAATGCGATTCTTCGCGTGAAAAATGTCGGGCTCGAATATTGGTTATTTTCGTTGCCAGTTAGATGACTTTCCTCTTTTCGCGCTTTTCTATCTTTCTTTTTTCTTTTTCTTTTTCTTTTTTTTTCTTCGCCGCAAGACGGGAGAAAAGAGATTGAAAGATATCGCGTATTCACGTATTCCGGCCGATCAAATGGGCCAGAGGGTATCAACCATTTGTCAGACTGTCGCGAAAAGAGAGTAGAGCTTTCCGAAAACAAATGGCTGGGCAATCGGAGTAGTTTCTCTTAAATTTGAAATCGGATTGCTAGCTCAATTTATTGCATTATCATATTCAAAATTCTTGCCTATTTTTGCCTAGCCACGCACGATTTCTTTATCACCCAAACTAACCGAGATATTTTTTTTTTTTCTTTTTGTTTACTACCATTTGCTGAAAACGCAACGAATGCAATAAGTTACTAAACGATACAATTTCGAAAAAGTGAAAAAAAAAAAAATAAGATAAAAGAAAAGAAAGCTTTCACTCGATCAATCGTTACTGTTAAAGAAACTTTCTTAACTAGGCGATATTAACTTACAGGAAATAACTCGATGAGTCCTATGAGAAATCATCGTATATAGGTACTTACGTAATAAATAGTAGCCATTCGTAAAAACAAGATGGCCAGCCAGAACGTTAAGTTCTGCCAGAAACGGCGTCCTGCATCTCAACGGATGTGCTACTACTGTTTTTTGCTATCGATAATAAATTACCCATTGCGATATTTCTTATTGTTAGCGGGGTGCTAGCGACTGCGTCTGAGGGCTTTGATCGGTACGTAGGTATTTGTATATATATATACAGTATATAGAAGCTCAGTGTCGCAGTCGTTAATCAAAGATATATACATATATATATTATATATATATATATATAAATATATGTATGTATATACTTAGAACGAGTCTGTTTCGTAGCTTTCCCCACGATGCTAAATTTTCTTATCACCCCTTTCACCCTCTCTCTCTAGTAGTTTCTAATAAAGATAAAACTTTTATCCCAACACCTACTTCAACTTTCCTCTTTTCATTAACTATAACGTTCAAAAATGATTGATAGAAATTATTCGACAATCGACTTAGCTCAGCTCTTCTTTCACTCCGTTCCAACCACCCATAACAAAATGATTTCATTTTGAGACGACGTTATGAACGAATTATGCAAAATTGGCCGAAGGCATTAAAATGTTCTATTAAAGATCGCGAATGGATCGCTTGCATTTTCCGTGTCATAAAAATCGGATATTAGAAAAAATTATTCAAGGGATAATTTAAATTGAGTCGTAGATCTTATCCGATGGGAGGAAAAATCTACGACGACATCTTCTCGAATATCTAATCGAATAATTCAAGCGCGTTTGTAGTAAATGCTGCATAAAAAGAAAAAAAAAAGAAGATAGAAAACGAAAAAGAACGAAAAGAAAGAAGAAGAAGAAGAAAGAAAAGAATAAGAGAGAAAAAGCAAGAAGATATAAATTATATACAGATAGGTACTATAATTTAAATTGCGTATCCCTTCGTTCGATATCTTCAAGAAGGCGGGAGGAGAGAGAGAGACGGGGAACGCTCGTCGTAAAATTCAAATCAGATTCGGTGTTACTCTCGCCTTCGCGAGGATCTTCGTCGCTCGTACAATCGTAAAAATTGCCATTTGTGCTGGCGATTGGCTGTCAACTGGAATTAATATCGGCAGTTTGCTATGCTAAAAAGAAATATTTTTTATACGAGATTGGATATACCGATTGATTGTAAATTATGGGCCAGTTAAATGTCTCGTTTGTTAGAACCGATGGAAAAGAAAAGAAATATATATATATATATATATATATATATATATATATAAATTAAGAATAGTTTCATGATTTCACGTATCAAATATTTGGAGTACGAAATAAAATATTCGATTTCCGATTGGACCGAAAGTTTAATGTTTTTTAGTTTTTCTTATGGAACGATATATTTTTTAATTATTCAATTATCTTCAATCAATTGTCTTTCAATCAAGTATTCATTATCTTACGTTCTTATCTTTGTTAAAGGAAAAAAAAAAAAAAGAAACAAGAAAGAACGAAACAAAATAAGAAACAAAAACAAACGAAGAAAATTATCAGTTCGGATATATCGCAAACGTTATCGAATTGTCACACGTGAGATAAATCTATCAATCCACGGTATGACGTTATAATACAAGAAGATCGGATCCGTTATTACGCATGATGTATGGTACTTGACCCTCTCCCGATGTAAGGCGACACAATAACTTTTTCTCTTCTTCCAACGGAATTTCGTGCTCCGTATATTGATGCGGCTTGTCCTTACTCCCTCCTGAAAAGCCGAAGACGAGACACGTGGGCGGAGTAGAAAAATGTTTCTTACCCCATATAGAGTTTGCTCACTCACTCTCTTTCACTCGTTTTTTCTCTCTTTCTTTCTTTCATTGCTTAAAGAAACTCTTCCTCTCTCTCTTTCATCCCTCCTGGTATTCGGATATTCGGAATGATATCGTACACGTCGATTCAACAACGAATGTCGCTTGATGAATCGAAGAAATCGTGATATGAGAAATACTAGACTCTGATCTATTTAATATATATATATATATATATATATATATATATAGAGAGAGAGAGAGAGAGAGAGAAAACTGAACTATACTGTATAGGGAAAAGTGACGAATGATGTTAGAACGGACAATGTGTGGTAATAAGAAACATTATTCTTCGGGGATAATAGATATCGGGATGAAACGATAAAGAGAAATCATTTTTATCATTTCCATATTAATCAATTGGTAATGAATTTTTTTTCTCTTCGATTTTCTTTGCCTCTCTCTTTTCTTTTTATTGTTAAATTTCATTTCTACTACTATAAATACTATCTTTTTTATAATTCGTAATCTCTGGATGATATTATATAATATCAGAAGAAATTGAAAGAACTTGAAAGATTTAATGAAATATTTGGAAATATTGAAAACTCTTGAATATTTGTATCACAATATAACATTTTCGTAAAAAGAATATTCTTTATTTTTTTCCCATTCAAATCCTCAATTACTTCACTACCAATGGATCCACTGTAACTTGAAATTGAACTACTTTAATATATTCTTCAAGGGCCGACCTTCTCTCTCTCTGTTTTCTGGCCCGTTGCCTCTTTGCGGTTCGATCTTCCATCGCATTAAGCCCTTTCCATCGAAAAACTCTCTCTTTCTCCCTTTTCTTTTCTTTTCTTTTCTTTTCTTTTCTTTTCTATACCCTTCCAAAGTATGGCAAAACTTCGAGATGCTAATGGTTTAATTGAATTTCGATTATCCAAAGATGGTTTCTTCCCTCTGCGTTAGGAAACCTTCTACGATTTTGTTGTGCTATGAATCAAAAGCAGGACGCGTCTGCGAGTGACGTAATTATTGAGATCTCGATTTTGCGAGAAATGCAAAGGTATATGTATATATATTCTCTACCCTTCTCTATTCTGCCACAGACGAATGGCAGTCGTATTAAAATATTAATGACCTCTCGTATCGGAAACAGACTTCGGAGGTACAGTACCGGAGGTCCACCCTTTGCAATTTCCTTCCCATAAATCACTGTCCTACGATCGATTTTTTGCCTTCGACCTTTCCAATCGAACATTTCATCCTTTTTGAGGATCTCTATTGAAAAGAGTATCCATTCATTTTATATTCCAACGAATTGTTCTATTGTCATATTTTTTTATTAATGAATAAAATTGAAACAATGAACGGATGATCATAACGTGTCTTTAATCACGGCCATGTATGTATATATATATATATATATAATTATCTAGAAAAAGAATATACATACATACATATATACATACATATATATATATATGTATGTATGTATGTATATATATATTTGGAAGATTCAGAAGAGAGGGTGCGAATTGGCCGTTGCTGAGAGCTGTCAAATGGATGGTGCAGTATGGCATATGGGTCCGATATCGAGAAAGGATCACCTGTTGCATCGAGAACGATGGGGTTGGGGGCTACGAGGATTACGGTTCGAAGGCTATTCAGGAGTTCAGGGTAGAAACCGACCCTCGATTGGTCGTGTAGTGGCCAGCGCGCGAGTGGCTACATATATATATATCCCTTCGCTTCGAAACTTCCATAGTTGGAGGAGTGCCTTTAGCTACTCCTTCTGGTAAAACACAGAAATCACTTTAGAAAGGGATAGACCTTTGTTCAGACATAATGTCTTAGGGGACTTTATCATTTCAATCGAGTATATAATTAATCTTCTCTCAAATCATACGATTTTTTGTAAACTTTTCTATTTCTTTCACAATTTTGATATATATATATATTAATAAAATTAATGATGCTTGAGACAGAATGATTTCTTTTTTTTTTTTTTTTTCATAAAAATTTATTAAAAAAAAGAAAAGGTAGAATATATGTACTCGGGCATTTGTAAAACGATAAAAAAGAAGAACAAGAAAAAAGATATAGAAAGATAATTACACGTACTAAGATACTCCAACATTATATTTTCTTCAATGTTAGACCCTGAACTCTATCTCGTATCTAAACGAAATAAATAATCGAGTTAACCGAATTATTCGATTTATTTCTACGTGATAAGTAAAATTGATTTAATTAATCAAAAGACACGAGGATCATCCTCGTTATATAGAAACGTCAAATAGGAGGAATAGCCTCAAGGGTAGAAGAGGGAAGAACAGAAAGGAAACGATCAAGAGCGTGTCAATCCCATACCACGTTCTCTGACGAAATAAAAGGTAGTAGGTCCGTCCGAGTAACCCTCGGAAGCTGGTTGAATTCCTGCGGGATTGTACGAGCGACTATGGAATACTTTATAAAGGTATTGTTCGAGACAACTAGAAATATTATTTGAAAAAAAGAAAAAAAATATAGGGGAAAAAAAAAAAAAGATTAATATCGCGAGTTCGATCGATCGATCATTTTCATTCGACACAATCGTAAAGATTGTTGCAATTTGCGGGTGTCTTTGTTTTCTTTTTCCTTTTTTTTTTTTTTTTATACTTACGCACATAGAAGAGCAACGTAACATTCTTTAGAAAAATAAACAAATATTCTATGATAAACATTCCTCGAAAAGATTTTTTTAGATTCAAAAGATTGAGATACGCCGTTGGCAAACGAACGAATAAGAAAAATTGCCAGAATGAAAGAAATTCCAATAAGAAGAAGGTGGAGACAGGAATGGAATGGGGGTGAGTTGGGAAAAGGGGGGTATGAGGTAGGAAAGAAACGAGCCCATTTTGATAATGGGATCCTATATGGAAGGCAACGTTACCTACGAAGCTTCTCCGTAGGGATTTGGCGAACCATCGTCGCCGGATCACTGAGAAAACTGGGGAATGTCTAGTTACGTACGTGTGAGTTCAGTGAAATACATACCAACACACACACCTACACACAAATATATATATTCCCGTGTAAATGTAACCTGTCCTTTTCCAAAAGAAACGCTTCCTCTTCGGGTTATCGACTTGTGGTGGATTCGTAGAAGAAAAATCGTTGCTGAGCCGAGTCTGTCCATTTCTTATGTCCAAACGTCTAACCGTAATATTCTCGTTTATTATATCGCTCGACTTTCTCGATATATATTTGATATATATATATATATATATATATATATATATATATATATATATATATACATACATATATGGAATATATATTTCACGAATCTCTATTTAAGTATAAGAAATTAGTGCGAGAAAAATTCAATTGGAATTTTAAAAGATCGCGACTGAAGAAAACTACCTAAGGCGAACCCTTTTCATTAAGCACGCTTCATTCGACCGTAGAGTCGTTAACACTCATTCCTCCGAAAAAAAAAGAAAGAAAAAGAAAAAGAAAAAGAGAGAGAGAGAAAGACAGAGATAGAGAGAGCCAAAATAAAAGTTAGTCCTGCATGGCATTGCGGTTTACACTGAACCTGGCTGCCTGGCAGGGTGAGAGAGGTTAATTTTAACGAATTCAACGAAGCAAGAGAGGTCGGAGTTTAACAGGATAAGCTAATTGTGGGGTATTGGCTAAGAAGTCGAGAGAAATGAGAAAGAGAGGAAGAGACGAGGGTGAGACGAGGAATGGTAGAGGGGTTCTACTCTTCTTCACGGCACTAGTAGTCGAGGATCGTTAGCAGACGGCAAGCGACCGGAATCACAATGCAGTTTCTTACAAGAGTTAGATACTAACACAGGTCCTTTTACTATTTTCCAAGGGACACCAGTTCTTCGATCCTCGAAGACAAAATTAAGAAGTGAAAGATGCGAAGCGCAGGCATCTATCGTGACATTTAGAATGTACGAAAGCCAAATTAACTCTTCTCCTTAGAGGGAAAATTAAATCGTTTAAATTATCTCGTCTTGCTTTACGAAGGACAACTCTTTCTCTCTTTCTTTTTTCTTTTTTTTTTTTT
>NC_057707.1:2461051-2471810 GCF_014466175.1 Vespula pensylvanica | reverse complement strand
TTTTTTTTTTGATAATTAGTAAGAACAAAAAACATTTTCAACGCGTTCGTATTATCTGTTATTAGATGATCGAATCGATACTGATAATGATACTTCTTGAATCGAAAAGTATACAAAACGAAATGTATTTAGAACGAATTAATAACCTTTTGATATCTCATAACGAGTATCGTTAACCATTTAATATTTTTGCTGATTCGTTTAAAACTAACGGAAGTCTAACAAATAGAAAACAAAAAGTCGATCGTTTTTAAATTCTTATAAAATTCGATAATTTCGTGATCGTCATTCACGATCTCCATTCTCACGAATTAAATTCCCTACAAGAAAAAAGCGTACACAGACGATTGATAATATCTCGAATTTTCGAGGATTAGAGATAATCGCATAGAGAAAAGAATCTCACATTTTCTAAATGATCAAAGTAGAAAAATAACAACCGAAATAAGAGAACTAGGGTGAGATGGTCTACCTCGATCGTCGCTTTATACTCGAGGGCTTAGATTAAGTCCGCTGAGAAAAATCTATCCGCGCGTTTCCTCGAAGACGTATCTTCTACTGCGTTGGGGTGGAGAAGGTGGAAAAAAGAAAGCCGGCAATATGGCCGACTCGTTGTCCTTGCTCGAATTTCTCGGTAGCGATATCCTCGAGATACTTCTTTTTTTCTCTCTCTTTCTTTTTTCTTCGTCTTTTTTTTTTCTTTCGACGGACAGAGATAGAAATAGGAAGGATAGGAGGGAGAAGAGCGAGCTGAGAAGAGCTGAGATCGGAAGGGTCCAAGAAAAGAGAGAAGCTTCAGGCTCTACGTCGCGTCGGTAGATAGGTAGGTAACTCAATTTAGATCGAGTGCCGAGCATTTGTTGCAGATCCTCCTCGGCTCTGAGCTAGGCGCGCTGGTAGTACCTTTCTCAGGCATCGTGGCAACCCCCGAAGCGTTTTTATTTCCTATTATTTATCTGGATAAGTAAGTCAGATGTGGCTCCGTTGGTCCCTTTCGTATTCTCTCTGAACTAACCTAACTCCTATCCCTCGGTTATCGATGTTACGCCTTTATGGAGACATATAAGAGAATGATTAGAATTGATGAATTAAATCATTGAAATTAGATCTAAGAATCGTTATTCTAGTCGATATACGATATACATATCTATGTATCATCTCGTAGAACATATTGTTCGCGGTTTTAATAAACTTCAACCAAGTTTGAATCTTGAATAATGCTTGAATAAAGTATGAGTGGACACATGTAATTCATTTTTCAGCAGGACGCTGGTGAAAGAGATTAAGTACTATCATGAAAGTTCACCGAGTTCACGTTTCCTTTTTATCGGTCCGAATTAACGCGCATAAGCGAATTCGAAAGTTAACAGCCGACAAGCACGACGACGAGGACGACGAGGACGACGAGGACGACGACGACGACGACGACGACGACGACGACGACGACGATGCATAATAATCATTATGAGCCGCAAATGCGAGTATTCTCGAGACCGAACGTACGTAGAATAGTACACAGACATTACGAGAACTGCGAATGAGCGAGTAAAGAGCCGAAACGAAGAGCGAGAGTTGTACGAAAAGAGATAGAGAAAGAGAGAGAGCGAGAGAGTACGCGGAAGCATATTCACCAAAGGATTAATGTAACCGCGGAATGTTGGCACTGTTTACGATCAGCCCGATACATTCGGCGTTGGCAACGACGTGTTAAAGCGCCAACTCGGCTCGCCCAGTTACCGTGGATAATTAATTCTGCGCTTTAAACGAACGCGTTTTAAATCCAAATTATGCGTACATATGTAGTAATATCAAAGAATATAAAGTAGGTACGATAAGTATCTAAATGCAAAAAAAAAGAAAGGAAGAAAATAAAAAAAAAAATTCGACCTGTTAAATATCCATCCCTTCTTGTTTTCTATTCGATCGATCTTCGACAAATCGATTCTATTTTTGTAATATCGTACGATATAACGAACGTACGAGGAAAAAAGCTTACGAAGAATCGAACGTAATTTCGGTCTCGTTCGCTTTGTTCCTTTGGAAGAGTCGAAGAGTCTCGAGCAAGTGCATTGTTCGCGAACGAGATATACCTACCCTCGTAGGTCAAAGCTAGCTAAAGGTGAGTAAAAAGAAAGAGTGTGTGTATGTGTGTGCATGTATGAGAAAGAGAGAGAGAGAGAGGGGTGGGGGATAGGTCGATTCTTAAAAAGTTCCTACTCGAATACCGGAAGAATCGGGGCGGAGAAAAGGGTTCGAGATAGAATAGTAGAGAGTAGTACGATGGATGGAGAAGGGTAGGGACATTGTTTCAGCCGGTGTAAAAGGTGGTCCAACAACGAAACTGTTATAAGGGGAAGTGAGATGAGGAGAGGAAGTAGAGGGTGAGTTGGTCGAGGTGATGTCGGTGGTGGTGGTGAAGGTGGCCTACGGAAAGGAGGGACCGTAGGCCTCAGGGACGGCCGGATTCAGGGTGTGTTCCGCGGGGGTGTAAATGCCAAGTGAACAGCAGTTCGAGTGAACAGCCCTTCAGGACTCGCGGCGGCTCTCGACCTTTATAATCCGAGTCATAATTACTGGGCAGGCAGTAGAGCAGCGCCTCCGCCATCGCCCACCTACTGCCTACTGCCATACACGAGAGATTAATTGTTATTAATTATTTTCCCGCGGCGAGAGGTAATTGCGTCATCGTCCGGGTGCACACACACACACATATATATACAGAGAGAGAGAGAGAGAGAGAGAGAGAGACAGACAGAGAGAGAAAGAGGTAGTAGAAACGACGACGTGTACACCAGCGACGAGCTTTCACGTTGCTGGTAACAGCGACGAACGAACGCCGTCGGCTTCGTCGTTTAACAATGAGGCCAACCCGCGTCCTTTTCAGGCCTGTCCGGAAACGGACCCTCGAAAACTGCAACTCCTCCTGCTGCTGGCTCTAGGTGCTCCTCTACTCCTACCCAACAACCCCCCTTTCGTCCCTCCCCATCCACCGAACCACCAGTTCAACCCATTCAACGGGCCACCGTACTCTTGTATCCGGTTAGATTCTTTCAACTGCACTTTAGCTTAAGCCCGCGACGATTCGCCTCTCGTTCCTACTATTACCATCTTCTATAGGTACTACCATTCTCTTCGCTAAGTTCTTCTTCTTCCTTTTCTTCTTCTTCTTCTTCTTCTTCTCCTCCTCCTCCTCCTCCTCCTTCTTCTTCTTTTTCTTCGCTACAGGCGAGAATTACGTTCAAGTATGTTAAAGATCTGGTTTTACGTTAAGTTCAACGAAGTATCCAGTAAGGTAGTAATGTGGAATTTTCGTACAAGTTAATCGAAGGAAACTTCTGGGATCATGGATCGACGCGAATTGTCTACAGATTTCTATGTTCTCGTTGCAATGATCGAACATTGTAGTTTCTATGTTCCGTTGAATAGGTCAGAGATTTTTAATTGTACTCCGTGGACAGATACAGAACATCGAGGCGTAACGTAAAAGTACCATCAAGAGCGTAACTTTCGTACGACACTAATCGTTTCGTTAACGGCTTACAATACGGACGACGCGTTTTATTGGATTTGCGGTAAGATCTACCGAAGGATCCAAAGATTGGACTGGAAGGAAGATTAAAAGAAGGTTGGTTATAGGGGTACGAGTTGCAATAAGGGGGAGAGTGGGAGGAGGCAGTAGTGGTATAAGGGCTACGCGTGGACTACGCGTAGTTTGTGAGTGAAGTGGGTGCAATATTCCGTGGCAAAGTTGAATTGCCTTAACGTATACGAAATGCTGGTTTGCCATAAAGGGAGCGTCTAGGACTCGGATTTAAGAGTACTCGGAGTATCGTAGGACGTAAACTATTCGTCGCACCAAGAGTTCCTTCGTTCGAAGTTGTTTGTTAGGGATGGAACATTATAATAAATCGGGAGGGTCAGATTGCCAAGAGAAAAGAGATAACTTCTTCTCGGGGCCCTTTCCCTTTTTCCCGTGTGAAGAAAATTGCCGATTGAGCGAAACGTCGAAATTTTGTCAGCATTTAAAATCTAAAATTTATCGACGATTACTTCCACCAACCTTTCAAAGTTTTCGCCTTTCGAGGTAGTTAAGGGAAGAAAAATCAACAAAACGGCGGAGCAAAGAGGACAGATTATCGACTACCTCCCGCCTCCGGTATGTTTGCTCGTTTGATTTGCTTACGAAGGAGTAGAGAGAGCCTTCTCGTGGGGTCGTCGAAGCGGATCATCTAGTCGGTGGGGTGCGTAAGCTTAAGCGTGTACGTAAACGTGTAGGTCGAGAAGGAAGTTAGGAGGTGGTGGAGAGAGATAGGATGGGAAGAGTGCGGAAAGGGAAAACGAGTGTTGGGAGGAGCGGAATTTGCTTTGCAGAACGAACAAGAGAGGTAGAGAAAGAAAGATCACGCGGAATCACATACGTATACGAACCAGAGAGAGAGAGAGAGAGAGAGAGAGAGAGAGAGAGAGAGAGAGAGAGAGAGAGAGAAAACGGAAAAGAGGAACCCACTGCGGTGGGTGGGATGGAAGGGTGAAAAAGAGAGAAAGACAGAGAGAGAGAGAGAGAGAGAGAGAGAGAGAGAGAGCTGGAAAGACAGAGAAAGAGGAGATGGGGGATGGTGGACCGAGGCTGTCCGCAATTAAAATAATTCCCTTTCTGCCTGCAGCCGAGCGGAAAGAACTTACCAGCACCCTCACGCGGGTACCCCCAGGGTCCTACCTCTTTCTCTTCGTTTCTCCACCGACAACCACACTCCTCGGGCCACCTCTACCTCTACCTCGTCGTCCCTTAGCACCGTTCTGGTAAGCATAGCTATTTTAATTGTGTTGTCCTCCAGCAGGATGACCAGTCCGTACAGGGGTGGCGTACGGAATGAACGTGGCCGCTCCCACCTCTCCCTCTCTCTCTCTCCGAAAACCCCGAGTATGTGGCTACGTTATTATGGTTTGCTAGAGCAAGAATTGCGCGGGTAGAGCTAGGATGAATGCATCGAGGGATAAGAAATTCTACTGACGGCTAATGTAATATTCCATCGGAGCGACGCGGAAAAGACGCGAAAAGAGAAATATGAATAATATATGATATGAATGGTATATGTTGAGACATTCACGGTATAATTTTTTTTTCATTTACGGTAGAATGATTAGGAAAGAAAGCTTTGACTGAGACGAAAAGAAAAGAGGAGAGACACCGACGACCCAGGAACAAGAGCGGTAAACGTCTATAGACGTTTCAGTGAACGATGTACGGACGTTTAATCGCTCGTCGCACGCTTGAAATTAATCCGAGCGAGTTCTCGGTTAACCTTTTCAAAAGGAAACACGAAACGCGTTTCGTGACTGTCAGAAGAAACGATGGTAACCGGCAGCGGCAGTAGCAACAGCAGCAGCAGTGCCAGTGCCAGTAGCAGTAGCAGTAGTAACAGCAGCCAACGGTTCCCAACGTTTCAACAAACGGGGCGTTTTGCATTCGCGGCTTTTCACAGTCGAGTCGAGTCGAGTCGTGGTCCGCGATGATGGCACGTAGTTGCCGCAACCACCATTGGTTCAAGAAGATCAAGGAGCTATCCTCGTTCCGTCTGCCGCGCGCAAGAGTGAGTGAGAATGAGAGAGAAAGAGAAAGAAAAAAAGAAAGAGAGAGAGAGAGAACTGACGAGGGCTGAACTACGAGAGGTACGAGCGTCCTGCGGTGCGGGGTAAGCGGTGCGGATTAGCGAGGGTAGGTACGCATCGCGCTTATTCAGTAGCTTCTTCGGTCTGAAAAAAAGAAGCGCGATTTTCGACTCGAAGAAGCCTTTCTGTGGATTCAACGACTGAGAGGGGATGGTTGGAGGAGGAGGAGGGGGCGGGTTATGAGAACTCGAGAGCGAGACGTCGCGACGTTTCTATGTTTCCGGCTTACTCTCGCTCGAGAAGCACCACGCGATGCAAATATAAAGGGGGGGACGTTAGCTCCCGACGACGGCAACTCCAACAACGCTTTACTCGTCTTCCTTCCTTCCTTCCTTTCTTCCTTCCTTTCTTCCTTCCTTTCTTACTTTACTTTTTCCTTCTTATATAGGATTGGATACAAGCGATAAAGGAAATAGACGTCATATACATACACATCTAATCTCGAATATCCAGGCTTTTGATATAAAGAAATTACGGGATCGATCGATTATCACGCTCGATTGTCCTTCTCCCTTCGTATTCTTGTATCGCGCAAAGACGATAATAATAAGGGGTAAGCTTGCTTACGCGTTATTAGGGTGAATACGACACGTCGTCGGCTCGTTACGTACCAATTAAATACGTGCGGCCGGTCTGCCAAGGATATTAGAGGTATCCAAGCGTGAGTGGTCGGCCGAGCAAAAATAAGTAATTAGAAATACCGCGCATGGATAATATACGGCGCAATTAAGACCAAAAGAGGGCCACCTAGTCGGCACGAATCTTTCTCTCTCTCTCTCTTCACCATCCTCCTTCGCCTCCTCCGCCCCTTGCCCCTCTCCCACCCCCTCCCACCGTCGAGGTTGCCAACGGAGGGGTTGGTGGCGCCGTGTAAAGCGGGGTGGAGCCTCACCAGGATGCGGATTCATAATTAAACACGCCCTTAAAACAAAATCATTACGGCTGTTGCCGGCTGGGCCGGCTCTCTCTCTCTCTCTCTCTCTTTCTATCCACGCTTGTCCTACCATCCCTCCCCTCCCTAGTCCACCCCCTTGGTATTCCTACTCTTCGCGCTTCGCCTCCTAGCTGGCTTATCGCGACGAAGAGAAAGATGGTAAGAAGAGACGTCGGTACCGCACCAAGGGGCGGCATGAAGCGGCCAACGGAGGTGGTTTCGTCGATGTCCTCTTCTATCCTTCTTCCTCCTCTCCTCCTCTCTTTTCTTCTCTTCTCTTCTCTCTTCTCCTCTCCTCTCCTTTCCTCTCTTCTCCTCTACTCTTCTCTTCCATCGTCTTCTTATTCTCCTAGACCACTGTAGGTTCTTCTACGTTTGCGCGTTCTATCGTTGCGCCTCCACCTCTCTTACGAACATTTGGTATAGCATGGGATAACGTAAATGTAGGTATATCACAACGCCGGCACGCCTTCGCCAAACAGAGAAGTACATACGTACGTTCGAATTATCATCCCACCCGAAAGATATCACCGAAAGGTACTTTCGATTTACGTACTTACTCCCCGAGACCGACGATATCTTTACACCCCTTGGCATCTTTCAAAGAATTATTTCCCTTTATTACATAGACGACGATTTTTATTGTCAAAATCCTTTAATAATATTTTTAGTAATGACAAAGTTAGTATACAGCAGCGTTATAGGATTGGATAGAATTCATTTCTATTGTAAATTTCATCCCCCTTCTCTTTCTTTCTTTCTTTCTTTCTTTCTTTCTCTTGCAAGTTAGGTGCTTGACTCACCTAAATCGAGCAAGTGGATTCTCCACTGAGAGTTATACAAAACGACGGACTAGAATCTCGAAACGACAGTCCCGTCTCCGGTACGACAGAGCGCCGCTGGGGTTGAGGGGTGGGAAGGTGGCTGCGCCGTGCTACCGAGGACGCTCCTGGATTGCTGGAGTCGGCGGACTCGTAGAGAACGGTGGGGGCTCGATGTTAGTTCCGCACACCTCTCCACGGGGTTGCGTCAGAGCTGCGATAGGGGGTTGGGCATGCGAACCTACCGAGGCATTCCTGGATTCAAATTGGTACCACCCACAGAGTCCATCGCGCCGGTCCGGTTTCGCCCTGCGAGAGAAGAGCCTTCGCTATTTTCTCCTACCGACTAGAAGCCGCTCGAATCTTTCGAGATCTTCCCCCCACCCATACACCCACCTACACTTTACTATTATCCATTCCCACCACTCGAAACCATCGGCCGGTCATCGAGTACCTTCTCTGCGGATATTCGTTAAGAAAATAGCCTTCTCTTTCTCTCTTTCTGTCTTTCTCTGTCTATCTCTATCTCCTTTCTTTTATTATTTTTCTTTTCTTTTTTTTTTCCTTTAATTTCGCGAACTTATTCGACGTACGAAACGTAGAATTCTTGTTGCCAGATAATTTATTAATTATCGATAGTATTATTGAAAAATTCCGATTACGAGAAGGTAGAGAAGAAAAATGATGGAGATAAAAATATATATATATATATATATATATAAAAGAAACAATACTAATAATAATAATAATAACAACAATGTTGGTAAAAGATTTAGTTGAAATTTCAACGATGTCGTGGAAATCTAAATTCTTGATATTTCTAGGATCACGTAGCTCGTTTTTCATCGTGGCCATTGTCAAAAGAAGCAGAAGAAGAAGAAGAAGAAGAAAAAGAAGAAGAAGAAGAAGAAGAAGAATAAGAAGAAGAAGAGGAAGAAGAAGAAGAAGAAGAAGAAGAAGAAGAAGAAGAGGAAGAAGAAGAAGAAGAAGAAGAAGAAGAAAAGAGGACAAAGAAGAAGAAGAAGAAGAAGAAATAGTAGAAAGCGGAGACGAGGTAGAGGAATGTGAAAAGCAACGAAATGAAACGTTCGCAAACGAGTCACGATCTCCTAATTAGGAGGCTAAATACCGCTGACGTTTTTTGTCGTTGCAATATTATCATATTTAGTATGCGTACTTAGAAAGCCAGCTTAAATAAGCCCGGAGACCTTCGTACCACGGAAGCTTCCGGTGAAAGCACGAAGTCTAATAAGTTCCACTGGTCGAGTTGCAGGCGGACTACGCGCATCGTATTTCTGCACCAGGAGCTTTAACTTCCTCGTCCACGTGTTCAGCTCGTTTGGTTTATTCGAGGAATACGATAAGATACGACTCTTTTATTTCTCGATCGGTCTATGATCGGTTTATCTCGATATAATAATTTTTTTTTCCAGTATCGAACGAGTACACACACTCATAGATTTATCTACATTCTTTAGAACGGTAGAGAGGAGAAACCTTCGGTGTTTCCGATGCAACTTCTGCTTTCGATTCCTAACTCACGGGCATTGAAATCTCTTTCCTCCGTCTCTCTTATTTTACTGTTAGTTTAGCGTCAGGCTTGACGGAATGGATATCGATTTAAACGTGTATTTCGTGGATTTGAAGTAATTTGAATATTATTTCGAGAGGAAAACTAAGGAGGTACTTTTCAAGGACGGGGTCGATAAAGAAATTTTGTACGAAACGACGAAGAGAAATGAAAGCTTTGACTTTCTATTTTCTTTTTCTTTTTTCTTTATTATTATTTTTCTCTCTCTTTCTTCGTAAATCGCGCGAAAATAATAAGGGTAGAGAAAGAAAAGAAAAAGCAGGTGGTGTAGGTGAAACCGTCCGGAGATTCGGGCTATACCGGTGTTTCTAATTTAGTGAGACGCAGGGACTTTGCGTCTGAGGCCGAGGCTAACTGCTAATTTAAGGGTTAATTCCTTGGGAGACAAGTTGGCAGAGTTACGACGAAAATATTCATGGCATTATGCATACGCTTAGGCGGACGTGGCGTCACTAATAAAAATTAAAAAGTCTAATTGCGAAAGGTCGCCTTAGCGGCATTAAGACTCCTATCAATTTCCTTCGTCTTCTTGCTGTTGGTGTTGCTTTTGCAACACCAACGACCGTAGACCGAGCGAACTTTTCCTCGCATTATAATATTATTCCCTAAAATGTTGCATTTATAATACGATCTTTTGCGCTTCTAGACAGGATGGCATAAGAATGAGACATTACCTTAGAGCATTAAATATTTACGGTCTATGTATTATTCACATACTTTCTCTTATCATTTCCCGATGGCTTATGAAAAATATCTGTCCCGAGCATCACGTTTCAATCTTATCGTTATATCAAAGTCTAACTTAATTTTAACACCTACGTACACACAAACATACATGTGTATGTGTGTGTGTGTGTAGGATTCGAATGATACTGATAACAAAAAAAAAAGGAAAGTAGATAAAGACGACGATAGAAAGAATGTAATGTAAGCGATACACTTGGGGAGTAGCATTAGAACGAAATACGTTCACCCTTTTTTCTATCTCCTTTTCGCGTTTTCCATTTTTAACCCTTTAGAGTGACAAGAAATTTGATTTGTCCTTTCGAAATAACTATACGATGTGATTTATTTTCTATTGATATTAATTAGATTTATGAATGTAATAAGTAACGTTAATCGTTCGGATCAATTTATAATTGAAACGTTCGATTATTGGAAAAGATTAGAAAAATAAAAAATAGATACTATATCTTTCAAGTTTCCATCGTGTTCGGATAAGGTAATTAAGAATCATAACTCGAACGTATAATAAAGCGTCCATAACGAGCATCTATCCTCTTTGCAGTGCAATAACCCAAGCGCGAAATCGTTGTCATTAAAAGCTACGAGGGTAAGTTCCATCGTAGTTTTACGATAGTAGGAGAGCATGTTGGTCGGAGTGTTACAGAAAACATGATAGGGGGTTTGGCCTTCTAAAAATAAAGGAAATTTATTTGAGTAATTTGAGTGGAAGCCGAGAGAGCGTATGTTCAGAAGGTGCAATCGTGTCCCTCATCTTGCAGGAGGATCTCTTGGGTAGAGGTGCCGGCACCTTTTGCTATCGCTATCACTACTACTAGGAGCAGTAGAAGTAGTACCAGTAGCACCACCACCAGCATCATCACTACTACTAGGATCAGCGACAGTGTCGTCGACGAGAGTGGCAATATAGTTTCCCTAATGGCGCTTTAAAAAAATCTTAAAAAGACGATATTAAGAATGTGACTAAGGTGGAAAGAGGCCGATGAGAAGGAGGAAGAA